>NC_057801.1:505514352-505725907 GCF_018294505.1 Triticum aestivum | reverse complement strand
TTTTTTGTTGGGCCAAGAAGGTGAGAATCCAAATTGGGATCGGTCAGGACGGGGAAATATCATGTGCTCCCATACTCTGCATATGACACTAGTCTATGTTACTACTCCCTCCTTTCCGGTTTATAGAGATGTTTAGAGTAACATAGTAATATGTTACAGTATAAGTTACTCCCCATTATGACCAGCCTTGTCCTCTCCCAGTGCTCCACCATGTATAGCTACTAAGCCTGCCACGTAGGCATAAAATATGATGGGGCAAGTTAATTAAGAAGAGAGAGACTAGTTTGGTTACCGTAGGCAGAAACGGTGGAAAGACAGTTTTGAGTCTATAGCTAATTAAATGAAGCAAGCTTAGCAACAGTAAACTAAGCACCTATGCATTCAAGACTTGAGTTACTAAGCCATTTAATGCACTTAGCACCTCCTCTAAGCACATCTAAGCACTTAGCACTTAGCACCCCCTTGACCATGGACCTTGACGGTGTACATCACCTTGTGTCTCATAATTTTCCTCGTCATTATCTGAGTCCTAGAAGATCTCACCCACATCATCATTAGGCATGCAGCCGCCTTGATAGACAGTTGCACAGAAGGAGTAGAGGCAACTGGGGGCGCACCACGTCGTGGGCACTCCGTACGTGCTCATGTGCGTGCAGCGTACGTGTTTTTCTATCGGTGCTAGCTCTAAGGCCGAGGCTGCGGTAGTCTTCGTCTTCGATTAGTCATTGAGCAACGACGGCAAAGAGGTGCTGCAAGAGATGCGTAGGCGCTGTTGTGTGCGAGCTTCACCATAGCAGGACGAACCGGACATCGCCGCAGATGACGCACGCCTCCATGCAGCCAGCTGAGTGCGTGCACATGCATGTGTTATTCATGTGCATTCTGCGGCCGAGTGTGTGTGCATGCACGTGTTGTGTACGTGCATTGTGTGCTCCATGCTGTGTGTGTATGTGCATGAGTTGGATCGGATGGAGTTAGTGCGTTGGCTTGTGTACATGCGTGGCTGCATGCGTCCTGTACATGCGTGGCTTGTTGCGTGGTTATCAATATAAACTATAAAACATCTTCAACTTAGCATCCTGATGTACCGTTTCTAGTGGTTAGCGAAGAGTTCATGTTCTTTTATTTGTTTATAGGTGGGCAGGCGGCAAAAAACAGGGGAAAACGTGCAAGGTTCCTTGCAGATGCTCCACTCGAGGTTCCTTGCTCCTTCTCGGTCGTCGGGAATCTATGCTCTTCAACTCTTTTCTTTTACGTGAGCTTTGTTCATCCTTTTCCCAACACGCGAGACATCTAGCATCAAGGTGCACGTGTCATGCAAGAAAATGGAGATAATCAGATAAGCAGTGCGTAAGTGAGTCGTGCACTTCGATAGCACCTATGCAATATATTTTCTCCTCGATGGCACATGAATAGTGCACGTACTCAACAACGGAGCACGGGATGGTAGCAATGACATGGTCGGCCCTTTTTTGGAGAGAGTACGTACTAAAAATCTTTGATGTGTCCCGTCAACTCACAGAACGACGAGAAGCTTGATTACGCCTTCTCCCTCGCCAATGCGTGTGTGGTGGCTCGCAGGACGAGGATAAACTTTTGCTTACAAGTGTCAGATTGCCAGAAGTACTACTGTAGAACCATCGACTTCCGGAAGAGGCGAAGAGCCAAGCGCAAGGTCACGTACTAACCTTAGGCTAGGCGTAGCGGGAGTAACATAAGTAGGGGTACCTCCTTTTTTATATTCTAGAAACAACCACACGCGAATATCGGGGTGCTGGTTACGTCGAACAAATTTCCTCGAGTCCGTGCTCAGCCCTCCTCTATCTCTCTTCTCAGCCAGCCAGCGAGCCCATCGTCTGTTTGCTCATATGCGGTCCCACATGTCAGTGAAAACGCAAGAGGACCCACTGAACCTGCACATGTTTCACCTCGACGTGCTGGTGATGAAAAACAAATCCAATAGAGATCTTCGGTGGGCGCTTTTGGAGTTACTCAAGAGTAGTAAGATTCTATTTACAGTTTAACCCAAGATGCACATGACGTGGCTTCAACTACCACTCTATTTTCTTGCATGACACGACCTGGATGTTGGATGTCCCACGTGTCGGCAAAAGGAGGAAGAGCCCGACCGGATTAGACTAGTTGTGCTAACTTAAAAAATTTATTGTGTAGAATGGATGCAAGTTTTGGTATTGGGAAGAAGAGTACATCGATATATTGATAGAACGCAGTTTAGTAGATGTTCTAGCACTTTTAGCTAGCATAGAGGCTAGAGATGAGACTAGTGCACTTGTTGATACTAGAATAGAGGCTAGATTATCGTTGGAGTTCATGCAAAATGGAGGTTTGTTTGGGGTCGCGTGTTGGAGTTGGCCTTACAAGTGGGACTGCAGTTGAGGAAACCGACTATCGGCAAACCCCCACCTTGCCCGCTGCGTGATGGCTAAGTTAGAGAAACGACGAGGTTGAAGAGATTGCTCTAGCACGGACTCCAAGAAATATGTTGTCAGATGGATGTCGTGCTGGTGGCGTGTGCCATACTCCTGGACGTGAGCTTGTTCCGGCCCATGCCACCCTACTACTCCTACTACTTATATATAGTAGTATCAAGGATTCGAGGTGCTGGTTACGTACAACGAACACACTAACATATAGCTACAGTAAAAAAAACCGCCCGACACGCGAAGCATGTGAAGCTAGTACAAATAGTGTACTACTATTTTTGATTGGCCTCATCCAATAACCTGTTGCAGTGCACGTACAATTATGTATTCGGAAAATATATTTTTGCCTCGTCGCACCACTCACTTAGAGAAGCGACTCGAAAGCCATTCATAATTTTAGTAAGTTTATCACAGGCATATCATTTTATTACATACAATAGGTCATCAACCCACATCGACAACGAGGATACATTATAAATACTAAAGTTTTCATCACACAACAAATAACAAGCAATGAAATGAACTTCAACTCAACCAATCCTCAACGTTGGAAACGCTTGCTTTGAACCACAAGTGATTCTCTGGGACGGGCCATCTATTGTCAATCTCGAGACCAACGCAGGACTGATGATCCAGGCTGAAGCGGCCTACTCTATCAGTACCAGGGTAGGGAACCACCCAAATGTCCGAGGTATAGATACAATTGCTTCTCATAAATGGTACTAGTAACTTTGTGTCAACACCAGTTGGATCTCCTTTCACCATCATCGGATAGTTTTGTCCAAGGAAGAGCGAGTTTTCTCCAAGACTATCAATTCTGTACCAGTGAGAAGGTGTTGGCACTAGCACACTAGTATCCATCCCGAATAACCATGCAAAGAGTGTTGGAATAGGTCCGGAGAGTGCGACCATGGGAGACAACACATGCTCCCTCAGTAGTAACAAACTCAGTGCGATGTATACAGACAAGAAGAGGTGATCCATCAGAATTAGTTGCCAGGCACCACTGAGTATGAAAGTTCTGCCCGTCCTCATGCTCGTGATCATCACCATCGTCATCTCCCCCTTGGTTATAAAATTTTTCATGTATAGGTGGTGGAATGTTCATAGGACCTTGGAAACACAAGAAGATGGTTAATTCGTAAAGTGAAACTTGCTAACCCGCATGCATGTGGATGAAACAATTATAAATACGATGGAAGACAAACGTACCAAACCTACAAGGATCCCATGCAAAAACAGTGCCATTAGTGGTGGAAGCAAACACAAGACCCTCGTATTGAAATGCATCACAGTACACATCCATGTATAGAAACTGATTTTTGAGCAATATCCATCGAGTCGAACCACAAAGGATGACAACAAGCTTGTCGAAGATAGCAACAACTTCATAGTTCTTGTAATTCCAAGAGCGGTTGGGAACTCGACAAATTGCTATCTTCCGTAGAAGACAGTCACCATGATCATATTTGAATGTGCGTACAATACCGGTGTGCTCAACCTCTGGGCAGTCTACTGAGATTTTTTGAAGTGGAACCCGGTGACGAGTGTACACATTCACAAGTTCCCACTCGCAGTTGTACCCAACATAAACAACCCAATCTCCATTTGCGCCTACCCAATCCTTGCCCTCAAGCGATGGCATCTTAACATCATACATATCATTATCAAGCGGCATCAACTTGCACAAGGCGAGGCCTCCGTCGTCCCCGCGCCAGTCATCAGGGTCACGGTGAAGAAGATAGGGGAGATCAAACCGCTCCTTGACCCTTGGGTTCCTTGTAATGATGTTATTAGTTGAGTCGAGAATGGTCTTGAACGAACCTGTCATGCTAGCCGAGGTGATGACGTCGCACCGATCAATGAGTTCCTCCACCACGTCATCTTTCAGATCGGGGCAAGAATAACGGGGTCGTTTCCGGCATGTTCCCTCCATGGAGAATACGATTGAACAATGGCAGAAGGAAGGGTGAAGGGAAATGGAGGAGGGAGGAAGAGCATGCGACAACAGTTCCAAATCGAAAGGGAAAGGCGAAGAGTCGGTGGACAGTTGCCAGTTTGCCACGGTACACGAAGAGGCGCCCTGGCCTACACATACATTCGGAAATACTAGTAGAAAAGGACTCTCGTCGTCTCATTGACATGTTGGAACGGGACCACATGTCAACGAAACATGGTATGTAATTTCTCGTGCAAAATGCGATCTGGCCGCGTTGGCCTGAGGTGCCACATTAGTTTTTTTTTGAAAGTTTGCCGCATTAGTTATCGACCTTTATTTTTTTTAACATACAATCTGAATGGATAGCTCTTGTGGTCATCACACATGAGCGGATATATAGGTGGGCTAGGTGGGCATGCGGTTGAGCAAGCGGCAACAATCTGAGTGCTAAAAGAGTTGATCCAATGCTTCGTTTTGTTTTGATTTTCCAACTATGACCATTGGATAGAGTGAATCAATGGCTTACGTTCAAAGTTATTCTCATACTATAGAATTTTTGATTCAGTTGTTGTGCTGCTACCATCCAATATTCGCGTGTGGTTTTTTCTAGAGTTAAAAAAAGGAGGCACTAGTACTTACTGTGGGAAAGGTGAAGTGATGGTTGATTCGCCCGAGCAACTTATTACTGTGGGAATATGGGAGTACAAGCGGACTCAAGGAACAGAGAAATGATGGTTGCTTCGTCCGAGCAACTTATTATGGCGAAGGTGGGGCTCTGTGATTTGACTGCTCACTAGTCATTACTACTGCGGCGCAATGATCGGGGTGAATCTTTCCCTGCAGTTGTGTTGTGCACTCAATATTGCTGCATGGCAGGTGGAGCCGGATGAAGGATGTCCAACATGTTGGCGAAACGAAGTTGAATTGTTTTTGGCATTGCTATCAATCCTTTAGGATTTGTTTATATGTATGCTTAATTTTAATGAAATTGTACTGTGATGCTATGAAGGTTTCAACTTTGGTTCCCGCAGGAAAAAAAGGTTTCAACTTAGGATTCATGTGTCTTGCCTCGAGATTATCTTGTTACAACATTCCATCAAATACAAATGAAACTACCATGGCTACCATGGCTAATGCATCTCAATGGTTCGCAGATCAGTGCCAATATTCACATCACAACTGAAGACAAAGTTGTGAGAAGGTGTACAAACAAAGAAAAAAAATTGATCGATGCTGTTCGTAGGCATGGCTCCATTTCCTTGGCACGGTGTTCATTGCTTGGCAGCTAGTTTCACCTAGCTCTGTAGCCAAAAAAGAGGTGTATGGAGGACACCACAATCCGATCATTTTGTGCAGCTCCACTAAAATCGAGCAGACCATCCCTGTTTGCAAAGATATCCAGTCAGTGTGATTAAAATAATAGTGGAACTAGATGGTGAAACATAACACACATAAATAGAAGCCGATCACCTCTACATCTCTCTTTAGGACTAACTTCTTGTTGGAGAAGATTAGGCACAGAGTTGGATGAGGAGGATAGCAAAACCAATCTCCCTTTCTGCAGTCCCACAGAAATGTAAAAATGTTGCTCGTGTGACATTTTGGCGGAACTGCACAAAACACTCTTAAGAAAAAAGTGATTTGTGCAGTTCACCAAAAGGTCGCAATAGCAACGAGGTGAAAATGGATAGCCCTATTTGCAAAAGGAGGTAGAAAGAAAACAATTAATGCCCAATAACACGAGTTGAAGACACATACGCCAACAAAAAAGAAGCATATTCCATGTAATAAGGGAAAGATAGCACATGGTGGTTTATGAAAAATGGTTTGAGGACGAGATTGCAAGATGGAAAGTACGCCGGCCGAGATACAATTTCAGCAAACAACTAAAGAAGATCCACATGCAACAACGTGGGAAGATGGGAAGTGGAGCAAGGCCGGAGGAAGCTGTACCTAAGGGTCGTTGGGATGTTACTAGGAGGGCGCCGACGGCCGAGATCTGCCCATACTGCAGCAGCGAGCAAGTGGCGAAGGCCCTACCACGCCGGAGCTTGGTCAGAGAGAACGGCGGGTACCGCAGATCGGGATGTGCTGCCTCAACACCGTCGAATGGAGAGACAATGCACATCCTCCCTTTTCGCCAGCGGACGGGATGCGGCCGGATCACTGACCAACGCTGAGAGAGAGAGAGAGAGAGAGAGAGAGAGGCCACGACCGCCTTGTGTGAGATGGTGTGACGAGAGACAAACCCATTTTTCCATTTTCCCCACGGCAATCATTTTATATTCTGTACGTGCCATTAAGGAATATATAAATTTATTTAATACTCACGCGTCAAGTCGAACTTTGTTCCGTCTAGGCATGGTACCTGACCCTCCTTCGAGTAAACAACCGCTACACGCGTCAAATTATCACGTGGGCTGCCTTTTCGTACAGAAACAAACTGCACCGTGTACCCGCGCGGGTGTGGCCGGGAACGAGACGTGAGTACGTGCGTCCTGCGTGCACTTCTTCTTTAGGTGCAGGTACATATGTGGCTGGGTGTGAGAGAGATGGCTTGTGCGAAACCGAGGCAATGTGTTGATGATATCTCAAACAGAAAAAAGTAACATATGTAATGTGTGTGCAACGGGGTCATGGACGTGAGATATTGATAGAATTAAAAACAGGGATGAAGTGTGTGGCTGCACGATCGATAAAGAGTGCCATTGAATTTGTGTTTGCTCACGTCAAAGATACAGGGCGGCTAGCCTACTTGAATTTGAGAGGGCGGAGGTGCAGTTTTTCTCCGTGGCATGGATACCTACCTACAACGTTCAACTATCGGTGTGTGTGGGGGGAGGGAGGGGGCAGAGACCGATCGACTAGTATATGTGTGGGGAAGGAGAGAGACCTAGCTATGTATTGAAGGAGATCGATCGACATCCATGGATATGTGTAGCAGAGGAATAAGGTTGGGAGAAAGACAAAGGTAGAGCGTCACAGGGTTGGTGGTGGAGTGGCGTCTCACAAATGGTGGGAGAGGCCTGCTAGACAAACAGAGGGTATGAGTGCAATATCAATAAGAGAGGGTGGGGGATGTCTGTCTGCCTATGCACGTGCGTGTGAGAGACGGGTCGGGAGCTATGCAAGGATGATGAGGGGAGATGATATGGTTGTGGTAAGCATACATAACTACATAGGAAGATCAACTGTCGTGTGTCCGAGAAAGGGAGAGACATAATTAGCGAGGTAAGTGTATTGGTGCGTGGGGAAAACGAATTATAGTCGACCTAGCTATATGTAGGGAGATTAGTTCATATACAGGCCTGCATGTGTTAGAAGCAAATAAGGTCCGGAGAGACAGACAGGGGGAGAGGGGTGCCCCTAGGAGGTGGTGCGAGGGTCCTACCATGTCGAGGGGGGAGGAGTGTGCGAGTATGTGATCAATGAAAAGAGGGGCGGGAGTGTGCACCTGCGTGGAACCGTATTGGACATGGACGGTGAGAAGAGAAGAGGGGAAGTATATACGTGTTTGTTGTAGGCACACTTGGCTAGAGAGGTATATCGACCAATGTGAGCCGGAAATAAGGAGCCGGGGGCCTACACACACCGCGGGTGGACGACCTAAAGAGAAATAATGAACGTGTGCGATGGAGGGGACACTAAGGGTGGGTGAGAGTGGGGCGGGCACGTGCATCCATGATAGAAAGTTAGCGCTAGCTAGCTACAAATAGAAGAGGATCGTGAAGGTGTAAAAGACGAACAAAGATCATAATTCATTATAAAAAAGTGGATACAGATACTTGAAGAAGATATCATAATGTAGAACATTGAATATAATTTGGGCTAATGTGTGACTTTTGCAACTCAGGTCTAAATACTTATCATAATGTAGGGGGCGGGGCACTATACTTTTTGTGATAAACACGGTGTACATATGGAACATGGTTTAGATTATGAATATATAGTTAGTATATAAAATGTACTATTAATTGGAATCAACAAGTGTATTCAAAAAATAGAATTCGAGTTCATGCAGTACACATAGTTAATATATATCTCTATAGTAATCATGTGGTGTGTTATTAAGGTAATACACGAATGCTGGTTGAAGTTGGCAACAATCATGGTTGTAGATTCTTATTGAAATAGAGAAACGAATTCAAATTCAGTTTGAATTGCAGCGGTAGTATAGACATTTGGAATGCACTAAAATGTTGGTATGAGTAGGTTACATGCATTATACAGCAAGCGAAAAAAATTAATTGGACATAACATGGATTCATATACTCCCTCCTTCCATCTATATAGGGCGTAATGAGTATTTTAAGACCGCATTTGACTATTGACAAGATTAATAGTAAATGACATGCACAATATGCAAACTATATCATTGAAAGAACCTTTCACAAACGAATTTAACGGTGTGCTTTGTGTAAGTTGCATGTCATATATTATTGCTCTAACATTTGGTCAAAGTTAGCATCGAAAAACGCATTAGGCCCTATATAGATGGAAGGAGGGAGTAGCTTTGAATAGCATTTGTATAGTAAAACGGGGCAAGACTCTCTCTTTGTGTGGTGTGAATAGTTTTATTTTTTTGTTTTCTTTTAGTTTGAGGGAAGTGCGAATTGATTTGGTACGTACAAGTACAATATTACTACACATTAGGCTTGTCCCTAAAATTCAACCCGCTCCTTGTTATATCCCGAAAATTCAGATATCGTGCTCCCAAAACTGGCGCCTTCACAACCTGCGTCTTGCTATCCCGAAATTACAACGCATGCGAAAATTCCCTCTAGCTGCCAAATCCCGACACGCGAAACACCCCTTCTAACCCTGAGCCGAAAGGGCTGCTGGCTCAAATTGGTGGGGGTACTTTTGTAACACACCCTACATTTTGGACAAGCGCGTCTCTAAGTCATGGTTCACCCCCTCCCATCGCCCCCTTTTCACCATTCAAAATCCCAGGCCGCCATAACCTCTCTGCTCCAGCCGCGAAACCCCACCCTCCTCCGTTCGCCACCTCACCGCTGCCCAGCCGGAGCTTCTCCCCTAGTGATGTCGTCCACCGTAACAGATCGACGTCCCTCGTCCACCTCCCCGGATGAGGATCCGTCATCCATCTCATCGTCCCGCCGGTTCAGCCGCCCCATCCTCCACCTCCAAGGAGCTGCTCCGATGATTGCCTCGTCTATCGCGGCTGCTCCATCCCCACAGTGCCGCCTTAACCTGCTCCACCAGAATCGCAGCATCCTCACCAACTCCTTGGACGAAGCCGAGGCCTACTCATCGCCACCAAAGAGGTTGTACACTCATCGCATCACACCTTCTCCTTAACTTGACCTCCTGGCGCCGACGGTGCTCCATCCCGCACCCCCATGGAGCGGTTACCTTGAAGCCGGCGCCGCGGGTGACATCTCCATGGCGGCTCTCCCACAGTGCGAGGCCCCTTCGGTGGTGACTTCCATACCAGCCGGATCTGCTGTTGCTGCTACTGCTCCGGCTCTCGCTCGCTTGCTCGCGCTGCTGCTGTTACTCCGGCTCTCGCTCGATCGCTCGCTCGCCCAGCTGTTGCTGCTCTGGCTCTCACTCGCTCGCTCGTGCTACTGCTGCTGCTCTCCCCCTCGCTCGTGTTGCTGCTCTACTCCGATTTAGCCACACTTCAGTCGACTGAATCGACTTTTGGGTCAGTCAATTTTTAGGGGTTGGGGGCGCTCGCAGGAGTTAAGGAAGAACCACCCGCAGTGGGGACGGGGGCTCGCCGGAGAGGTACCCCACTATCTATCTTAGGGTTCAGGGTGGGGGCGGGGGGTAAAAGTGCAACTATCCCTGGGTGGTTTTGGTAATTCCTAACAACATATATCTCATTGAGCTAATGCTACTTCAAGATAAATATTTCAGGAAAGCTCAATGATTGTCATGGCATGGATGAGAAAAGTAGATCCCTCAAATTGATAAGGACAAAAGGATTGGCTCAAGCTCCAAGCACAAGACTCTACATTTTCTATTTTAGTGATCCAAGATCACATTGAGTCTAAACGAAAAGCCAATACTATCAAGGAGGGATGAGGTGTTGCTTAATGGCTTTCTTGCTCAAAATGCTTAGTGATATGCTCCAGAGCCCTCAACTACTTTCTCACATCCACATATGGCCTAAACCATAAGTCAAACTCGGCCCCACCGATTCTTCCTATCCGGTGCCACCGAGTTCAGATGTCGTAGCCACTGCCACAAACCCTAGGCAAATTGGTCTCACCGAGATGGGGTTGTAATCTCTCTATTTCCCATCGTAACATTTTGGTCAAACCGAGATGAGCGATCGGTCCCACCGAGATTACAATGCAAACTCTCTATTTCCTTTTCGTAACATTTCGGTCTTACCGAGATGAGTGAATTGGTCCCATCGAGTTTGCCTGACCAACCCTCTGTGTGTCCATTACCAAAATTGGTCTCACCAAGTTTGTGTAAATGGTCTCACCGAGATTACGTTATGCCCTAACCCTAATCATATCATTCCTACCGAGTTGCATGTCGGTCCCACCAAAAATCCTAACGGTCACATCATTTGCAGAATCGGTCTGACCGAGTTTCTTAATTCGGTCCCACCGAGATTGGTAAGTTGTGTGTAACGGTTCGATTTTGTGTGGAGGCTATATATACCCCTACACCCACTCTTCATTCGTGGAGAGAGCCATCAGAACATGCCTATACTTCCAACATACATTTTCTGAGAGAGAACCACCTACACTTGTGTTGAGGCCAAGATATTCCATTCCTACCATATGAATTTTGATCTCTAGCCTTCCCCAAGTTGCTTTCCACTCAAATCTTCTTTCCACCAAATCCAAATCCTGTGAGAGAGAGTTGAGTGTTGGGGAGACTATCATTTGAAGCACAAGAGCAAGGAGTTCATCATCAACACACCATTTGTTACTTCTTGGAGAGTGGTGTCTCCTAGATTGGCTATGTTTCACTTGGGAGCCTCCGACAAGATTGTGGAGTCGAACCAAGGAGTTTGTAAGGGCAAAGAGATTGCCTACTTCATGAAGATCTACCCTAGTGAGGCAAGTCCTTCGTGGGCGACGGCCATCGTGGGATAGACAAGGTTGCTTCTTCATGGACCCTTCGTGGGTGGAGCCCTCTGTGGACTCGCGCAGCCGTTACCCTTCGTGGGTTGAAGTCTCCATCAACGTGGATGTACGATAGCACCACCTATCAGAACCATGACAAAAACATCCGTGTCTCCTATTGCGTTTGCACTCTCCAAATCCTTCCCTTTACATTCTTGCAAGTTGCATCCTTTACTTTCCTCTACTCATATACTCTTTGCATGCTTGCTTGAATTGTGTTAAGATTGCTTGACTTGTGCAAAGTTGCTAAAATCTGCCAAGAAGTAAAATTGGGAAAAGGATAGATTTTTATTTGGTCAAGTAGTCTAATCACCCACCCCGCTCTAGACATACTTTCAATCCTACAAGTGGTATCAGAGCTTTGGTCTCAATTTGCTTTGATCTCCATAGTTTTTGGTGGTCATAGCCTTGGTTTCACAACCTAGGAGAGTATGGCGTCTAGCGAGGGAAATTACCACCGTAGAGGTCCTTACTTTGATGGTACTAATTTTTCTAGTTGGAAGCATAAGATGAAAATGCATATTCTTAGACATAACCCCGTCGTTTGGGCTATTGTGTGTATTGGCTTGCAAGGTGAATTCTTTGATGGGAGAGAACCGAATCGTGAAGCTACCGCGGAAGAGTTGAAGGTGCTGCAATACAATGCTCAAGTTTGTGATATCCTCTTCAACGGACTGTGCCCCGAAGAATTCAACAAAATCAGCCCTCTTGAGAATGCAAATGAAATTTGGGATAGTTTGATTGACATGCACGAAGGCACAGACTCCGTCAAGGAATCCAAGTTGGATGTGCTTCAAAGTCAGCTTGACAAGTTCAAAATGAAGGATGGTTAAGGTGTCGCTGAAATGTGCTCTAGGCTTGCTCTTATCAAAAATGAGATTGTCGGCTTAGGAAGTTAAGATATGACCGACAAATTCATCATCAAGAAGATCCTAAGAGCTTTGGACGGAAAATATGATACCGTGTGCACATTGATCCAAATGATGCCCAATTACAAAGATCTCAAGCCAACGGAAGTCATTGGAAGAATTGTTGCTCATGAGATGTCACTCAATTATAAGGAGGAGCTCCACAACACTACAAGAAATGTGGCCATTTATGACAAAAATATAATGACTGTGCTCAATTGGTCATGGATCAATGACAAAAAATTACAAGATGGTCATGGTATGTCCAAGGGGGGTCTAAACTCCTCACAATTGTGACCATCTATGTTAGAAAGGTCATAGTCGCATCACCCCAATTGGTCATAAAATGTATAACACTATCCATGGCCTTATTTTGGGCCCAACATGACAAAATTAATATGGTCACATGCTTGAATGGTGATGACTGGGCAGACACATCAGCAATTTTCCCTTGTATCATTGTACTCCCTCCGTCCGAAAATACTTATCATCAAAATGGAGAAAAAGGGATGTATCTAGAACAAAACTACATCTAGATACATCCCCTTTTATTTATTTTGATGACAAGTATTTCCGGACGGAGGGAGTATATTTTTAGTAATTTTGTTTATGTGTCATGTATATGTGTGAAATCAACATGCGTGTGCATGACAAATGGGGTATACCTATGCCTGTAATGAGTGACCTGAAGATTTAGCAGGTCCCAGATTTGATGTGTAGGTCCAACAAACCTATGAGACCCACTAACCCACCGGACATGTGGGATTAGCTAGCATGCAGGGCCCACATGTATGACGAGGGGCAAAATGACCAATGGACCCACCTTACACATGGAATCATCTGAGCTATAAGTACAATTGAATACCAAGAAAATAAAAGGAGCTCCAACGGCCGGGCTAGGTTCATTACAAAGAAGAAAAATAGTTGAGAGGTTGCCTGCTTACGATCAAGGCTAGATTTCTGTCGAAAAATCTAAGGGCTTCCCTTTTATATTAGTATTTTCAATTTAAACAACTTAAAATTGTTTGAGGATTATCTAAATTATTTCATATCTAAATAAAAAAGTGTTTTTTTCTGGTCACGTCATATTATTGATATTTGTCGCTTAGTGAACATGCATTTCCTTATAAAATTTGACAAAATTTTAGAACTTTGACTTAGAACAAAAGCTAAAAACACACTTATTCGCGGACGAAGGGTGTATAAGTCAGCACGTTATACCATTGAAAATCTCATTTCATTAATTCAATGCTAATTTTTTATCACATATAACCCATATTTGGCTGGTCTAGTTTATACTCCCTCCGTTCCTAAATATAAGTATTTCTAGAGATTCAATTATGGACTACATATAGAGTAAAATGAGTGGATCTACACTCTAAAATATGTCTATATACATTCGTATGTAGTTCGCATTGAAATCTCTAAAAAGACTTATATTTAGGAACGGAGGAAGTAGTTAAAATTAAAATTTAAGATGCATACATTCATTGGAATGCAGGGAATATCTCTGGCAATTTTTGAGCTCGCGCCATATGTCTCACCGTACTTTCCCGCAAAACGCATTACACGCGCGAGACCTTCCCGGCCCAAAGGCCCGAAACCAGACCAACCAGGTCATATAAAAAGTTTTGAAACCCTAACTCCTCCCAAATCCCCTCCAGCGCCGCTCCCCCCTTCTACTCTCTCCACGATCCCCTCCCCTTCCCTCCCACCCCACCTTGTCGAGCCTTGATCTGGCCGGATCTTGCCAATCCACAAACGGATCTGGCCTAACCATCCCGCAGCTGCGCCGGCGGGCCACCAGGACGGCGGCGAGAACCACCAACCCATCTTGAGACCTCAACGACGGCGGGTACCAAGAATCGATGCTGCACCAACCGCGCGCGTCACAAGGAGGGTGGGTGTGGTTGCTGCCGGAGCAGTGAACTCTGCGCTTGGCGCTGGACCAGCGGGGGCTGGGTTGGCCGTGACGCTTGATTGGGTCGTTTCCAACTGCCCCGGCGTCGGCGGCGACGAGACGGTGCTGCCTCACTGTCGTCATCGCTTTTGATTTCAGCATCGGCCGGTCTCTTTCTTTTCTTTATGAACACTATCGATTTTTGAAGTTGTTGGGGCTGCCCAAATTGATGTTTGAATGTGCCAAATATACTCCTCTGTAGGTGCCAGCGTCCATGACATAATTTATCAATGGTGGGTTCAGTAGTAACTCAAATCTGTTGCTTTGTATGTGCCAGCGTGTGATGGAATTTATCATTGGTGGGTCTGGTAGTAACTCAAATCTGCTGCTATGTTGTTTTCAGCCTGGTAAGATAGTTGTTCATGCCACTTGCTTAACTGTGTTACCTGTTTTCAACTAGTGTACAAACAAACAAATTCTAGACAAGCATGAGTAGTGCAAGTATGCATTTGATAGTGCATCTTACCTGAGATGGACAAAGTCTTGCTTTGTTTAATTACACATAAACATGCATGGTAAAAACAAAATCCTGATTGATTACAGAGAAAGCAAGTTGATACTCCCATTACTGAGAACAAGCTTGGCTAGTTGAGAGTGTTCTACGCGAACTTCAGTCAGTTTTCCTGCATTTTACTATTCATAAATCATGTGTTCCGAACGCGCTATATTGAATCAATCCTATGGAAACTGAGTTCCAACAGTTTTCCCATGGAATTAATCCACTCAGAACATGCCCTAAGTAGTTTTGTTTGTGAACTGACTATGTACTAATGTACTTCTCCGTGGCCTAATTGTCAATGTGCAAGATGTACATTGGTAGTGCATTTTGTGTCACTTGCTCTATGGTTTTGCTGTCTGTAGTTACCCAGTAATCAGCCGACATTAATCTTAAGGTGTTTTAGTTGCCCAATTCTATAGGTAATAACAACCCATTGTTTATTTTTTAAGTTTGTTTTTATCAGAATTTTCACCGTAAGTACCAAGGGATTGAAGCATAGTCACCATTTTTTTGCTTGTATATGTGTGCATTAGACATTCTGTAATTAACTCATCAAAAATTAAAATTGGGTATGTCCATGCCATATATGCTCTCTACTATTGAGACATTATGATATGCCATTTTTTGTGTCATGTTAGCCTGGACAACCTTATGGTCTGAACCATTGTACTTGATGGTTTCCGTCTGTGTATCTATGGATGCACCCAATAGGTAGTATAGAATGTTTAATATTTTTCTCAAATATGGAAAGTGAAGTTATGGAAAATTTCTTTTGAGTAATTTGATACTATAATAGGTAGTAATATATTTAATCACATATATTGTCCTTTTGTCTTTCGTGTGGACATACATGTTACATCGCTCACAGAATGTTACTTGGCTCACTGAAAATTTGCATACTTATCAAACAGCTGCTGAGCTCTCTTTACTTTGGGCACTGTTTACCAGCATCTCAATCCCGACCTAGCAGGTCTGCTTACCAGCATCAACATGTACTTCTCTCTCCACTTCTCCTCTAGCAAAAATGCATGAATAGAGAATTCACATTAGTTTGTTACATTGAATCTCTTTGTGGTTAATTTCCCCATTCTGGAGGATTCATGCTTGTTCGCTACCCCCTTGTGTATTTTTCCAGAACACAACATTGGCTAAACAAACTGCTCATGGCTTCATTTATTCTGAGCATATTCATAGTATAGTGATATTTATTTATTTATTGCACCAGTATGTGAATCATACCCTATTGAATAGTATGTAACCACAACAAATGCCATATATTTATTTGATAATAGAGCATGTAAAATAGAACCTATCCCACATTGCTATTCTTTAAGATATTTATTAGTTTGATGAGTTACTCCTCTTGATAGTCAGAAAATTGCAACTACACGTTTCTTGCTTTGATATGATTCTTGCTTCTACTAACTGCAACACAATATGACAATGAGATTTTAAGTTTGAATTCATATATCATTGTATGGTTTATGATTTACATTTTCAAGGGTTGTTAATTATAACGTTCTGTTAAGTATGTGGTTGTTCTTTTGGAGACTAGGAAACAAGCTAACATACATTTTTGTCGGCAAGACTTTTACCTACCCTTTGATGTTACAGATTGCTAATCTTGCAATACAATTTTGTGCAGATGGAACATGCACATTAACTCGTTGACAAGTTTGGTCCAAACAATATGGAACATGGAGGGTGTCTTGTCCTGAGACCTGAGCCATTCACATGTATCGTAACGCTTTCCCTTACCTTTGGTGCATCATGCAAATGTATTTCTTTTTTCTAATTCCCCATCTGCTAATGAGTTACCTAAAGTTGAATCTATATTGAATACTCATTTACTTTAATAACTTGGTCAATACATGATGTGCACCTAGAAAAGTGTAGCTACACATTGGAATTTTAAATTTTATTTCAGGGTGGCATTTGTATTCTTTATCTGGAAATAATACTTGCTTTTTAACCTCTATTGTACTATCATGATAGTCGTTGTTAAGCTACAATGAGAACATTTCGTCCAACCTTTGTCCTATAGTGGGTGGTTGTCTTATGAAAAATACCTCGGTAATGTACTTTCTTGTGAAAAAATACCTGTGTACTGTACTATCATGACACTTTGGTTGTCTTATCATAATTGTAGTTATTTCCTTCTTATTATAGTATATGCGTCTTACAACAAAGATTTTTCAATTCAATTGCTATGTGGTCTGCATGTTCTTCTCATGTGTGATCTTTCTTAATGCCAGGATATTCTAAAATCCAGAAGAACTAGCTACTCATAAGTGGATGACAGTGAACATGAGAAGCTATGGTTTCCTGATTTGTTGTTATGTGTAGTGTTGTCATGAAGCATAGTGGTTCTGGCTTTGTGTAAAATCATTATAAGTATTGTACCTCTTTAGAGGAGTTCAACGTTGAACTATGTATGTGATTCATGTACCTGATGTATCCACTATGATGCCTATTGCTGAAACGAATATAACAATTTACTGATAATAATAGTTTCTGGCTGGAATTATCCACAATGCCTTTTTTGAGGTAAATCTACAATGCCTAGTGTAACAAAAATGTGCAAAATAATGATTCGGCCAAATTAACAAAATTAATGGGCTAAAATTGATAGCATCGGTCTCTGGATGTGGCCCAAAAATGAAACAGGCTAAAATGAATGGGTTGTATTGTTGGGCTTTGCTCATTTAGAAACCTTATTGGAATGGCCTGGTGATAATTGTGACCTTATTTTTAGTCATCGGTAATGCCATCAAGGCTGCCACATCATCACCTTAGCCACATGGCTGAAGCCATGTCAGATCCTACATGGTTCAAGTAGACCTCTAGTGACGAAAACAATTAGTCAAAGATGTACCGACCAAATGTTTTTGGTCATAGAATCTTTGACCAAAACATCCAAAAGGTCATGTTTGTTCGTTCTTGACGGCCAACTATTGACCACCCAAATATGGTCATAAAAAGGTCATAAATGGATAACAACGATGATTCTTTGACCAAAATTGAGGGTCACGATTGAGTGTTTTTCTTGTAGTGCAACAAGTCAAGTGGTGCTTACAAAGCCTCATGTGAAGCTCCCACATCATCAAGTGAGAAACGAACCTTCAATGAAGAATTGAGCCTAATGGTGAAGAACTTCAACAAGTTCTACAAGAGTAGAAGCAAGGAAAGAAGTTCCAAGTCAAGGTCTTACAATGACAAAAGATCTTTTAGTCGTGAGCGTAATTGCTATGATTGTGGAAGACCCAGACACTATTCCAATGGGTGTACGGCACCCTACAAAAGAAGAGAAGATTCTCCAAAAAGAAGAAGTAGAAGTGAAGAATCACCATCAAGGGAGAGAAGGAGTAGAGATGATCGTTCTGAACGAAGAACATCCCAGAGAAGCAAGGATTCAGAAAGGAAGGACAAGTCATCAAGGAGCTACACAAAACGAAGACATCAAGCTCATGTTGGTGAATGGGTATCCGACTCCGACTCCGACAATCACTCTGAGAGAAGCTATCACTCCGACTCCGAATATACTCAAGATGAAGGTGTTGCCGGTCTAGCACTTGTGTCAACCAACTCCTACGACATATTTGATTCACCAAATTAAGGAATTGGAAGATGCTTCATGGCTAAAGGCCCAAAGGTATCACACCCCGAGTATGTTGATTTCAATAGTGACAAAGATGACTTGTTAGGTGATGATGATTTACTTGTTGACAACTCTAGTGATGAATACTATGATGAAACGTCAATTAATCATGCTAATCAAGATAAAACAAATGACAATGATAAGGAGAAGATTGAGCTCCTAACTAAAGAACTAAACACTCTTAAGTTAGCTCATGAAACTATCTTAGGAGATCATCGAGAACTTTTAAGGACTCATGAGAAGTTACGCTTTGAAAAGCTCAACCTTGAGCAAGAACATGAGTTTTTAAAAGAAATCAATGATGATCTTTGCAACAAAAGTTCTTCTTACATTGCCAAGCATTTACTCTTATCTACTTACATGCCTCAAGTCAAGTCTGGTAACAAGAACAAGAAAGATTCTTCCTCTAGTAGTAAGAATAATCATGCTAAATCCAATGTTGTTGCTTCTAGTAGTTCTCTTGATTCCACTAATGATTCTCTTAGCCAAGTTACACTTGAGCAAGAAAATAGCTTATTGAAGGGAATTATAGAGAAAGGTGTTTACAAGAGCCTTGCTGGGAGTAAGCAATTCGAGGAAATTGTACGCAAGCAAGGAAGGCACCGGAAGAACCAAGGTGTTGGTTTTGAACAAAAGTTCAATGCCAATGGAGTTGAGTGGGAAGAAGATCAATACCCCAAGACGAAGTTTGTTCCTCAACAAGAGAAGTATGATCCTACTCTTTCAAAGGGACACAAGCTCAAGATGATCTTCCACCACAAGACCACAAGCAAAAAGGTAAGGACAAGCTTCAAGAGGAGATTGATGCATTTGAAGAAGCTCCTAAGGCCTTGGTCAAGTGGGTTCCCAAGACTACGTCAAGTTCTACTTCATCGAGTACAACTACAACTCCAAGGATTCCCATCAAGATGATGTGGATCCCGAAGAAGAAGAACTAGAGAGTTCTTGAGGGTGACTCCGCCAACATATTTCACTCATATCATTTTGGCAAGGACAAGTGCAATCAACTTCCACATCTTGCCCTAGTCCAAGGAGTCACAAACCCTCTTGTTGGTAAGACAAGGGACAAGGTAACCTAATGCTTTCATGGACATCACCTTGTGTGTGCATCACTCTATGTCTATGGATATCCTTGTTTGTTCCTTGTGGGACTAACCCGTGTAGATATTGAACGTGCAACTCTAATGGTGTGAACACATCAATGCTTTATGTAAAAGTGGTAACCCCACTTGTGCTTAAACGATGAGTATGACCTATGATCAAATGTTCTCATTTGACTCCTAAGTCAATATACTCATATATAGATGACCTAGTCATCGCCAATTGCTTGATAGATGCTAGAATGGTTGTGCATGCTTTGACACATATTTCATTTGCAATTTTATTGTGTGAGCATGTTGGTTGCATATTTTACTCATTCAAGTACATCCACTTGTAGTTTTGATTGTTTGGTTTCTTTTCTTTTTGCCATGTGGATGGACAAGAATGCCTAAGAACCTTCTCTAGCTATCTATGCTTTTCTTGTCTCAAACTCTATACATGCTACGTCACAAAGTTTGATCAAGTCAGATTTGAATCACTCTGTGTGAGGAGCACTCGGATTCCCCGATTTGTCATAGACTTAAACTTCCAAAACCTCTTTGTGTGTTTCGGTCTGACCAATCCATCCATTTCGGTCATATTGAGTCACTAAGTTGATCTAGGTTTTCAATCTCGGTGCAACCGATTTGAAATTTTTGGTCACACCTAGTTGCAGTGACTGCTTGCAGTTATGCATCTCGGTTCCACCGAGTTGTTACACTCGTTCACACCGACAGGGTCAGGCTATATATACCCCCGGGCCAAAATTTGGAATTTTTTCCAAACCTCTTTGCCCGCGCACAGCCTGCTCTGCCTCCTCGGGTCTCCGGATCATCCTCCTCGTTGCCAGCGACCTCCAACCGCTGGTCTCCGCCGCCGTCAACGGAATTCTACTCCGCCGTTGCCACCGTAGCAAGTCCATCGCCGCATTAGGGTATGGATTTAAATCTTTGTGTTATTCCCAACTCCGATTCCTAGCACATTGCATTGCCATGTATCTTGCCACGATTGAGATTTTCCTATCCAGTGAAATCACTCCGTAGATTAGTTTTGGATTGAAAATTTCGGGTTAGGTTTCCGCCGAACTCATCTCGCATCGACCGAGTTGTAGAAATCGGTCCCACTGATTTGGCTCAGGCCAGTGCACATGTGATTCTTGGTCTGACCGAGAATTGCAAATTGGTGTGACCGAGTTCAGGACTTTGTGAAACCCTAACAGTCTCGGTGCCACCGAACTGTGACTCGGTCTGACCGAGTTCACTAGTTTAGGTTCCAAAAGCTACTTTGGTATCACCGAGTTTAAAAATCGATAGCTCCGAAATGCTTTCTGTGGAAAACTAAAACTAAGTTTTTGACTCAATCTTTTGCAAAACCTCTGTGCTTTGTGATGCTCATCCACTCTACCTCATCTATATCTATTCACAGGGTCTGCTGTCAGTGAGTTGGCTTGAAGATGTCTGATCAAAGTGATAGCCAGAACAAGTCTGAGGAGCAAGTTCACATGAGTGAGGGAACTACTCCCTCTAGCAGCTATGATGATGGCAGCAGGAGCACACCCAGCAACTTGCCAAAGGCAGCCACCAGGACCAGAAAGAAGAAGACCTCAGATTCTGAGGATGAGGACTATGTGGCTGTTGAGGATGAGGCCACTTCAAAGAAGAAAGTGCTGAAGAAGGAATATGGCTCAGCTGCATCCACTAAGCCAGGATGAAAACAAAGGCACCTACAAGAAGGATTCCCACTTCCAAACCTAGGAAGGTTGCCACTAGTGAAACCATGAAGTTCACCATTGAGTCTGAAGATGAAGCTGATGGCCAAGACAATAAAAAGAAAAGAGTCAGAACCACTACTGCCAAAGTACTTGGCAAGCCCTCTATGAGGAGAGACTCTGAAGAAGAGGAAGAGGTTGCTGCACCAGCACCTAAAGCTCAAAAGCTAATGGGAGATGCTATAAGGTCAGGGGCTGCTCCATCTAAGCCCAAAGATGCTCCCAAGGCTGCTGCTCCAAAACCCAAGTCTGCACCCAAGAGTAACACCAGGAGTATTCCAGTTGCAGAGAAGAACAAGGCCCCAGTGCCTGAAGCTGCTGATGAAGAAGATGAGGACTCACTAGTCTTGAGAAAGTTGAAGCCCAAGATCCCAGATCATAAGGATGCTCACCTAGTTGCACAAGACATGAAGCTCAGGAATGATGCAGGTCTTAGATAGTGGAGACTGGCTGACCCCTATGCTGTCAGGACAAGAACTATCGTGGACTACAGGTTCCATACTAAGGAATAACAGGATTTCTATGAGACAGTGCTGCTTGACAAGAAGCCCATAGTTTGTGATATGAGATGGGTTGACTGGGACTATATCAAGAAGAATGAAGAGCACTATGCTGGAGTTTATGACAGTTTCAAGTCTTGTGGAGTAGTAAACTTTGTTGGACAGAAGCTCACAAAGTGGAATGATGAGCTCATTATGCAGTTCTACTCCACAGCTCATTTCTACCCAGATGGGACGATAGTCTAGATGTTTGAGGGTACAAGGTACCAATCAACAGTTGAAGAATGGTCTGAATTGGTCAATGCTCCAAAGGAAAATGAGGATGAATTGGATGTCTATGCCAAGAAGAAGAAAGATCACAACTCCATGGCTCACATGTATAGAGAGATCCCAGATGCTGCACTAGAGACTCACAAGTTTGGATTAGTACATTATCAGTTGTCAGGACTGCCCACTATCAACTGGATCTTAAGGCACACTTTGCTGCCAAAGCCACGTGATCACAAGATGATCAGAGGCCATGCAATTAACTTGCTTCATATATTTGATGTGCCTCAGAAGTTCAAAGTCATCAGCCTGATTGTGGAAACAATCAAAAGGACTGCTGCTGATCAGAAGAGGAGTTGTGGGTATGCCCCACAGATTCAGGAGCTTATAAACTCCAAGATGGGCACTAGCACATATCTCTTGGATAAGGAACACTTGCCCATCTACCCTGACATTGAGGACAACACCATTGTCATGGATGAAAATGAACCATCATCTGTGCAAGCACAAGAGAAGAAGGAGAAGGCAAGGGCTGAGATGGTTGCAAAGATGCCAACTGCTGAAGAGGCATCTCAAATTTTCCTGAAGAGTAAGCAAGATCAGCTTGGCCACTTGATTGCGTCCACTCTAAGGATTGAGAAGGGCTTGGCCACCCTAACTCAAAACCAGGAGAGCTTGGAGAGAATCATAGAGAAAAAGTTATATGTTGTTGATGTCAAAGTGACAGAGATCCAAACTGCAGTTGAGCAACTTCAGGAGGATGTGGAGGAGAAGAAGGGCAAGTCAACTACTGATGCTTTTGCTAGAGTGCCCAGAGGACAGAGGTCTGCTGCAGTGCCTATTCCAGACACCAGAGGTACCTCATCTGCACCAGCTATAGCTTCAGTGAATCCAGCTCCAGAACCCTCTCCACCAGCTCTAGCTACATCAACAGAAGTCTTTGTCCAAGGAGCCATCTCTACACCATCACATGAAGACCAAGCCTGGGAGTCGTTTAGCACTATGCATTTTTTATGAACTTTTTGGTAACTTGTTGCCAAAGGGGGAGAAAATGTATAGATCATAGGCTTCAAGAGAGAGTGTTTCTTTTGGTCTCTCTTGTCTTTTTGGTTGTTGAACTTTGTTATTTTCTTGTTTGCTTGATACTATATGCCTTGTGTGAGATACTTGGATGATCATGTGTTTGATCATATGCTACCTTAATGATTGTTGGATGACATTATCTTCTTATATCCCTATATGATCATTCATTTTGCTTGGTGATGAGTGCATGTGTTTAATTATTATGATTTTGAGCGCTCCACCAAGATGTATGTGACATGGAAGAGTGACCCATGATCCTAACTCATTGTGCATTTGCAGTCCAAAGAAAATTTTAAATAATGCACAAATTTAGGGGGAGCTCTTACTTTTCACATACTTCTCAAAGCGACAATGTTTTTCAATATTATTATCATTTGTAGAAGCTTTGATCTATATGTTGTCATCAATTACCAAAAAGGGGGAGATTGGAACTGCAACTATCCCTGAGTGGTTTTTGTAATTCCTAACAACATATATCTCATTGAGCTAATGCTACTACAAGATAAATATTTCAGGAAAGCTCAATGATTGGCATGGCATGGATGAGAAAAGTAGATCCCTCAAAATGCTAAGGACAAAAGGATTGGCTCAAGCTCCAAGGACAAGACTCTACATTTTCTATTTTAGTGATCCAAGATCACATTGAGTCTATAGGAAAAGCCAATACTACCAAGGAGGGATGAGGTGTTGCTTAATGGCTTTCTTGCTCAAAATGCTTAGTGATATGCTCCAAAGCCCTCAACTACTCTCTCACATCCACATATGACCTAAACCATAAGTCAAACTCGGACCCACCAATTCTTCCTATCTGGCGCCACCGAGTTCATATGTCATAGCCACTGCCACAAACCCTAGGCAAATCGGTCTCACTGATAGGGATCTCGGTCTCACTGAGATGGGGTTGTAATCTGTCTGTTTCCCTTCGTAACATTTCGGTCAAACCGAGATGAGCGATCGGTCCCACCGAGATTACAATGCAAACTCTCTGTTTCCTTTTCATAATGTTTTGGTCTTACCGAGATGAGCGAATCGGTCCCACCGAGTTTGCCTGACCAACCCTCTGTGTGTCCATTACCAAAATTGGTCTCACCGAGTTTGTGTAATCGGTCTCACCGAGATTACATTATGCCCTAACCCTAATCATATCGGTCCTACCGAATTGCATGTCGGTCCCACCGAAAATCCTAACGGTCACATCATTTGCTGAATCGGTCCGACCGAGTATCTCAATTGGGTCCCATCGAGATTGGTAAGTTGTGTGTAACGGTTAGATTTTATGTGGAGGCTATATATACCCCTCCACCCACTCTTCATTCATTGAGAGAGCCATCAGAACATGCCTACACTTCCAACATACATTTCCTAAGAGAGAACCACCTACACTTGTGTTGAGGCCAAGATATTCCATTCCTACCATATGAATCTTGATCTCTAGCCTTCCCCAAGTTGCTTTCCACTCAAATCTTCTTTCCACCAAATCCAAATCCTGTGAGAGAGACTTGAGTGTTGGGGAGACTATCATTTGAAGCACAAGAGCAAGGAGTTCATCATCAACACACCATTTGTTACTTCTTGGAGAGTGGTGTCTCCTAGATTGGCTAGGTGTCACTTGGGAGCCTCTGACAAGATTGTGGAGTTGAACAAAGGAGTTTGTAAGGGCAAGGAGATCACCTACTTCGTGAAGATCTACCCTAGTGAGGCAAGTCCTTCGTGGGCGACGGCCATGGTGGGATAGACAAGGTTGCTTCTTCGTGGACCCTTCGTGGGTGGAGCCCTCTGTGGACTCACGCAGTCGTTACCCTTCATGGGTTGAAGTCTCCATCAACATGGATGTACGATAGCACCACCTATTGGAACCATAACAAAAACATCTGTGTCTCATATTGCGCTTGCACTCTCTGAACCCTTCCCTTTACATTCTTGCAAGTTGCATGCTTTACTTTCCACTGCTCATATACTCTTTGCATGCTTGCTTGAATTGTGTTAAGATTGCTTGACTTGTGCAAAGTTGCTAAAATCTACCAAGAAGTAAAATTGGGAAAAGGATAGATTTTTATTTGGTCAAGTAGTCTAATCACCCCCCCCTCTAGACATACTTTCGATCCTACAGGGGGCCTAGAGGGCTGGTCGGACCGACGGTGGGGAGTTGTTTCGGGGCGGCGAGGCGGTGCTGGGGCCGGCGGTTCGGCCGGTGGTGGCTGGCGGCTCAGGGCGGTGCATGTTGAAGATGAACTGCAGGCACTCCCTAAACCACACGTCAAGTACCTCTCTGCTACCATTGCATTCAGTTTCGACAGTAACATTCAGATTACACAGTAAATTTCAGTTTCGACAGTTAAGTTCAGAGTCAACAGTTTTTACCTCATTTGTTGTAGTCAGGTGGTTTTTGGTGATGTAAATTTTACATATATTTTACATCATCTATTGGAGATGCTATTAGAATCCCACTTGAGATTGACGATGTTTGTCTTGTGTTGCTTCAGCCTTGACATCCTATGGCTCACCGGAGCTGCTCCAATGACAGAACGATCCATCACAACAGAGCAGTGACCTGGACACCGTCTACAGATTCCTCAGATCTTCCTCCACACCTCCGACAGCCACCTCTGCCTCAACTTCTTCAGCGACCAACCCAATGATGTTGAGGTCTACACGGTTACGGCAAATAAGTTGTACACTTGTTGCATCACTTATTACTATACATTCATGTCGATCCATTAGGTCTATTTTGGTTCAACGGAAAAACATAGCAATGGAGAATTTTCAAATGGCACTCTACTATTCAATTATTCATGCATTTTGTTGAAAGGAATGAAGCAAAACATCCACTTGGACCTAGTTTTCAAAATCCTATGCATGAAAACAAGACCAAGTGCATTAGTGGCAGAATAACATTCTAACTGTACACGCTTTCATACGGTTTTACTTTATTTTGGCCATGTTTCTTTGCATTCCTATGCTCTTCCAATTCCTGTAAACCGAACATCCAAGTTGACAGAAATCCTTTGTTTACAAATGCTCTGTTTACCATGTGCATTCCTATCCTATTCCAGTGTTTTTCCTATCCATGCGTTTTTAGAATCATGCAAGCCAAATGAGCTCTTACAGAATTACTTCAGTTATAGGTAGGTGTCGAAGGGAACTTTGTGTGGTTTGTCCTGATCCTGTCGCGATGTTGTCCACCTCACCTGAGCTACCCCATCAACTGAAGCATCCACCAAACCAGACATCACGACTCCTGACCGTCTTTCGCCGCCTCAGATCTCCTTCACTGCCGCCGGCACCCACCGCAATGGCATCACCATCATCGACTCAGTAGATGAACCTGAGGAGTACATGGGTCCACAAGAGAGGTCGCACTCTTTTGTTTCTACTTATGTTATGCATTGCTTAAAATTACCTGCTACTTTATCGTCCTGTTCCCCTCTTGGACTCCAAGTCAGGTCCGAATTAATGTTCAAACTTGAGTTCTAAATTAGTTGTGGGGCACATATCGAGGCAGCAATGAATAGTATGTTTGCCTAATATCTGGTTCACCTAGGGTATGCCTATGTTGTTCATCTTGGGTGGGAAACAAATAGTAAAGCAATCATCATCTGTCTATTTATTAAATTAAAGCAATCATCACCCTGCTATCATTATTTTTGGATCCATCCACTGGTTGTTACCATCACTCTAAATTTCTGCATGCTCTCCTTACATAATCTCACCATATTTTTTTGTATGCATGTCAGATATTGTACACAGTCATGCTTAACATGTAGAGAAAAAGAGAAGAGTTTTGCGCGGCAATACAATGTCATGCAAACATCGCTCCATGGTGGGTTCAATGGCAAACCCTCCCCACCCCTCTCCAGATTGTAATCCAGAGGAAGATATCTGTTCTAAGGCGGATTTAGACGCCTATGACCACTCCTATTTACCCCCCAAGGTGTTTGCTCTACCTTGCCATGATGATGTTAGTCATATCATGCATATGTTGCCTTGAAGTGCCTACTTTTGACGTCATATATGCCATCTACTTAGTTTAGACATGTTCTATAATGCCACCTATTTAGTTTCTATATCATATATGGGAATTATGCAGTCTCATGTCTTTTAGCCAGCCATAATATATGTGAAATGTGCAATTCCATCCTGTTTAACCAGGCATCATATATTTGAATGATATCTTGCCCATCCTTTTGTTCATTACATTTCCATTTGTCGACAATGTTTGTACATTAAACTACTCTTCCTGTGAATCAGCCATTTGGGTGGGAGATGGAAAAATCTGGAGTGAAAACAAGGCCTTCAGAGCAGACAGTGCTACCTGTCGAAGCAGATCTCTTGTTGGGTCCCGATAGCTCCTCGGAGATGGTTTCAGAGAGAGATGACCAGTCCTATTCCCCCAGTGAGGTGTATACTCTAACTTGGCACGGTTATACTGCTCATATCATGCATATGGTGTCTTGCATTGCATAGTTTAGACATCATATACACAATATTCAACACCATGTTCTTAGTTCAGACATCTTATCGAATGCCCTCTGTTTAGCATATAAATCACATATGTGAATTAAATGATGCGATCCTGATTACTTAGATAACATGTAGGTGAATTATGTCATGCGATCCTGATTAGTTATTCATCATATCTTTGAATTATATTATGCTATGCTATCCAGTTTAGATAGACATCATATATGTGAAATTATGTCATGCTATCCGTTTTAGTTAAACAATATACATGTCAACTATTTCATGCCCTCTTTTTTTCCACACTATCAATTGCATCTGTCTCTCATACAATGTATGTACATTCAACTATGTTTCCTGTTTATCAGCCATTTGAATTAGAGCGGGTGATGCCAGTATCTAGCAGACTAAAAACACGGTCTTCAAATAAAACAGCGCTACCTCTTGGTGGAGATAGCACCCCGGTTGTACATGCACAAGAACCAGCCCTACCACACATAACCCAAACTCTCGCAGATTGTACCCCTACTGTGATGGACAGAGAACCAGCTTCACCCAATCTAACCCCAACCCCAGCCGATAGTAACCCAGATCCTGTTGACACATCACCATCTCCACCACAAAGCTCCCAAACAGAGCAGTTAGTAAGGCAGCTCCAGTGCCCAAATGGCCAGTACTACCACGGCGAACCCCAACTCCACCAATTAGTACGCCTATTCCTATGGAGGAAGCACAACCAGCTAGTCGTAGTTTAGCATCTATCACATTTGATGTTGTTAAATCGTATGTGTGTATCTTCCCATCTTGGAAATATTATACTGAAGATGAAGGAAAATGCTAGTTGCAGGTGTTTGTCCAGGAGTTATGTCTAAGTAATGTTATTCATGTCGATTACTTTGCTTTGTCCCATACATCCTACCTCCATGATGGTTATAATACAGAAAATTTTCCCATTTTTCTCTATAGAGAAGGACCAATTTGGAAACTCAGGATGAGGTAACCTGTGCTAATACCTCTGCTATCTTCAAGAATGCTCGATGGCAGTATCAGAATTACCTGAAGAAAACATACTTCACCGGCAAAGAAACTCATCAAATTCCCTTATGTTCTCCTGAGACACATTTACTGGACGATGACTAGGAACGCCTTGTTCTATACTGGTCCCGAACCAAGAATGTGGTAAGGTCTATGAGCTCATTTTCTATTTTTAAGTACTATATTATTGCGTCTTACTGTACTCTGTTCATGTAGAACAAGTGCCTAAACATGAAGAACAACTGTTCTAATTTAAGATTACATTGCTATCATAGTTCAAAAAAGCGCTAGGCATTAATTGTGCGTTTTGCCACCGCCTTGCGCTTTACTAACCAAAGCGCATGCTTATGCGCAGTTATGCATAGATTAAGTGTAGTTATGCGCAATGCGTTTTGCCAACGCCTAGAGCCTAGGCGCACTTAAGCGCTCGCTTAGGCGCGCCTTTTTTAACTATGATTGGTATCGTGCATACTGCTTTGCTCTTATATCATTGTATTTACTCATACAAACTTATTTTTAAATTGAAGGATCCAATTGAAACTCCAATGGCACAGCAGGTATGTTCACGCATGTTTCTTTAACAGGTTTGCTCTTATCAATAGCTCTGTTGATTTCAATTTCAATTGTGTATACAGTTGACTTCTAATATCATGCACATTACTAGCATCACAACAGAGCCAATAGTGTTGTTGTACATGTAGACCCGTGGTACCCATCTGAAATCTTGTTGTCTCGTGTAGTTTCCCACGCTTTGTATTCTTTCACTGTTGCTTTGTCTTGAACTGATATGATTTGAATCGTGTCTCTATTTTGATTTGGCAAGACAATGCAGTGACCATAGGACATATATATATATTTTTTTGATGCTTTTATTATGTACTATTACTTGGAAATATAAGACTTGGTAGTTTAATCATATCCACCTTACTAATGAACTGGTTCATCGAAATGAGTTTCATATACTAGTACATGCTAAACTTGTTATGTGTATGCTTGTTTCTTCTTTTAGAATGCTGACAAAATATTGGGGAAGAGTGCCTTATTAAGCAATGGTAAAGGAAGTAATGCAGAGAAGGTTCAGGATAGTGACACATCCTTGTTGGTCTCCAACGAAGCTGATAAAACAGCTAAGGAAGACTATCTTGAAGACAGCGAGACAACCCCAAAGTCCTGTCTTGGTTTAGTGTTCGAGTTACTGGCCACTACCGCTTGCACAAGCTATTCAAACTCATTGTTTGAATCAGTTTGGTTTCTTGAGTCTCAACTACAAGCTGAAAGACGTCGATCAGTTGTGCTGCGACAAGAAGCGGAAGGACTGCGGAAGTCCCTGGAGCATTCAGATGCATACTTTCTGGTGCAACAACAAGCGTTGGAGGATTTTAGCGCCAAATAGGACCAAGCTAATAAGCTTGCTAAGCTTATTGCCAGCATGGTGGATACCCAGGATAACGTTTCTTGAGATCTTCTGAAGTTGTTTCAGTTATGCTCTTGTTTTGCTAACGCGTTTATTTGCGCTGGTGATCAATTTTGATGGCCAGTGTATGTAATATGCTGCTTTGTTCCCTATATTTGCACTGCTGGCGAACTTTGATGCCCAGTGGATGTAATATGTGTAATAGCGGTAATAGGCTAGCATTAATTGCTTGCTTATTTATTTCCTTATTGTCTTGTTTTGTTGTTTTCTTGTAGTCACTGTAGTTCTTTTTCTATGTTTTTCTAGTGGCCACAATAGCCTATTTTTGGTAACTAGGCCAAAATAATCATGGCAACACACGGACTATTGTAACCATGGGCCTCCTGCGGGCCGTATGATCCGTGGGCCTTGTACGGGCCGTAGGATCTATTGGCCTTCTATACAGGCCTTAGGATCCATGGGCCTTGTCGGTGTCAAAACCGGCGGATCTCGGGTAGGGGGTCCCGAACTGTGCGTCTAGGCGGATGGTAACAGGAGACAAGGGACACGATGTTTTTACCCAGGTTCGGGCCCTCTCGATGGAGGTAAAACCCTGCTTCTGCTTGATTAATATTGATGATATGGGTAGTACAAAAGTAGATCTACCACGAGATCAAAGAGGCTAAACCCTAGAAGCTAGCCTATGGTATGATTGTTGTTCATCCTACGGACTAAAACCCTCTGGTTTATATAGGCACCGAAGAGGGTTACGGTTACACAGAGTCAGTTACAATGGTAGGAGATCTACATATCCATACCGCCAAGCTTGCCTTCCACGCCAAGGAAAGTCCCATCCGGACACGGGACGAAGTCTTCAATCTTGTATCTTCATAGTCGAGGAGTCCGGCCAAAGGTCATAGTCCGGCTATCCGGACACCCCCTAATCCGGGACTCCCTCAGTAGCCCCAAAACCAGGCTTCAATGGTGATGAGTCCGGTGCGTAGATTGTCTTCGGCATTGCAAGGCGGGCTCTTCTCCAAATCCTGTGTACCTGTTGAATAGCGTCCGGCTTCTTGTAAATATTGTGCTCCTTGGCTTCCACACCCAATAATGGCCATCTTCCACGTGTTGAACGAATGCGAAAAGCCAGGGTATTTTTACATTTACCCCCCTAGATGCGCAAATGAGCTGCCTATAAAAGAGAGGAGGATCTAGATCCGAATCACACCATCCTCCCTTCGCGGGCATTCATCAGAGCGCATCTGGCAAAAATCCATTCCATCATGGACAGTCGACGCGGCTCCTCCTCTCGCCCTCCCAGCCCTCGGCCTGGAGATTGGGAGAGATGCTCCATCCCGCACAGCAAATTAGTGACGCTCCAAACCAAGGGATTTCTTCCCCCAGCCTTCATGGTTCCGGTTCGAGCCGGACTCGCCACCTATAAGGGTGGAAAGCAAGCGGAGAGCGTCCCCAGCCCCTCCAAAGGAGAGCGGGTATGCCTTGTCTCTTATTTGATAAGAGGGCTCGGATTTCCAGTTCATCCGTTTCTCCGGGGGCTCCTGGAGTTCTACGGCCTCCAGTTGCACAACCTTACGCCTGCCTCCATTTTGCATATTGTGGGCTTCGTGGCCCTTTGCGAGCTGATTTTTGGCATCGAGGCTCATTTTGTGCTGTGGAAGAAGCTGTTCTGCTTTGTACCCCGATCTCAAGAGGGGTCAATATATCAAGTGGGCGGAGCCGAACTATGGCGCATCGCTGAGACCGGATATATATCCGGAGCCCCGAAGAAGGCGTCCGAAGACTGGCCTTCGGAATGGTTTTATATAGAAGATGTCCCCCTGCCGGACCCTGTTCTGATCGGCCTGCCTAAGTTCAATAACGCTCCTTTGAAGAAACGCCTAAGCTGGCATCCACGAAGCCCTCAGAAGGAAAATGACAGGGGCGTCCTTTACCTAATGAGCCGAATAAGGTTGTTAGCTCATTCCGGACTGACCATGATCGGGATCATGGCCACATGCATTATGCGGGGGGTGCAGCCTCTCTAGTATAGAGGCCACCCCATATGGGATTTCAACAGGGAGGATGATGCCACCCACTGCGGCCGTAAGGGGCCGGGATCGGTTGCCGATCTGATGAAGATCTTGTCCGCATTGTACACGGGAGAAGAGGAGGAATTTCTCCGTGTCAATCCACAGGACGGATTTTCTATGTACAATCCTCCAAGCTGGGTAAGCGAACATTTATTTTTGCCTATCTGATCCATACTCCCATAGTCAAGTGTCTCATTTTGTGATTTCGGCGCAGGAACTACGTCGGGCCGTAAAGGATATAAACAGCCTGCCTCCACAACCCGAGGATCCGGAACGGTTCCTCGATCCAACCTCCCAAGAGGATCCGACATATCGGTGGAGCTGATCGATGGGGTATTTCACCAACTGAGCATCGATAATGCCTTGGTCGCCATTACGGCCGATTACCCTGGAATACTTCCAGCCTCGCAGGTAACTGAGACCGAAGTCCCAATACTTTGAAAATGACCCATCCGTGCTTGTTTTTGATCACCGTATACCAATGGTGTTTCGCAGGGGAAGTCCTTGAGGTGGAAGGCCGAGCCTGCGATGGCTAGTCAACAAGGGACAGCAAGGCCCAACAGGCTGAAAAGAAGTGCAGTCCAGATTGAAACGCCAGTGCAATGGTATGGCATGTCATCTTACTCCCAGGTTTTATTGGATGCCTTCAATTTGGGAGATGCACACCTCCATGCCGCTCAAAATGTTCTAGCCAGAGCCACGAAGCAGTATGTAAAAGACATACGGGTGAGAAAATTTGACAGTTATATATGCCAGTAGCCCCCGAGACTTGAAATAGTTAGAATAACTGATTTAAGGATCATTTATTGTGCAGGATCTTACAGAAAAGAATACCCAACTGTCCTAGGGGCTGGAAGAGTGCAAATCCCAACTTGAGGCCGCACTAGCCGCAGCGGGAGAAGCCAAAGAGACCCCCTCTGGTAATATATGCTTCAAAAGATAAGTAATTTGTGAAGTGTGGCGTGTGTATAAGTCTGACAATAATATTGTAGATGGCGCCGGGATAGATCCGGACAAGAAACAGCTCATGTGACGGTTAAAGGCCGGCGAGAATGTGCTTACAAGGGTGGCAAGAGAAAAATAATCTCCAAGATGCCAACACCCAGCTGGGTGAGGAACTAAAGGATGTTCGTGCCCAGCTGTCTGACTCTGTTAAGGAGAATCGGCGGCTTCGACGCGGCATTTTTAGTAAGTGCTTGAACGAACTTTGAAAAAGAGTTCGGCAAGGAAGTCGACTAACAGAAGTATGTCTGTAGGTATACTCATAGGCCGTCCTGAAGAGGAAATGCCCGGTTCTATGGGTGACCTTCTTCCCGAGCTCTTGCAACTGCACGAACGAGTTCGGCAGGTGATGAAAGGCGTCGCCCAGGCCTTGTGGCCATCTGTCTCCCTGCCCGAAGGCCTTGGAGAGCTTGCAGAGAGGCTTCAGGGAGCGCGGCGGCGCTTCCGATTATGGAAGATATCGGCCTGCCGTCAAGGTGCTAGGGAGGCCTGGGCCATGGTGAAGACGCGATACATGAAGGCTGACCCAAAACACATGGCCGAGGTCGGACCTGTGGGGCCCGATGGGAAGGAGATCCATGTGAGCTTAGTGTACGGCCAAGTAGAGTTGGCCGCAAAGTATTCCCAGTAGGACTGTAAACTAGACAGCCTATTAGATGGCATTGAAGAGGAATACAATCAGCCGAATTGACTATGTAATTTAAGATGACATGTAAAATGCCTTCTAGCCGGATTGTAGATCGTTTGTCATAGCGGACCTTTTCGCTTCAACCTCGGGACCCAATAGTCTGGAGTGTGTCCGAATACCCTCGCGGTTATATAAGAACCGGGGCATGCGTGGAGACCAGACATAGGGGTCATTAGTGCTTTATCAGACAAGTGCCCAACTAGTTATGTTATATTACATGGTTAGTAAGAAACATCTTCTAGGGAGAATAGTTCCGTTAGGGGTTCCTTTCCCTGGGAGGCATGCCCTAAAGTGCATGTCCGGACTATGAAAAAAGCAGAAAAAACATCTGGGGGCAGATAAATAAATAGTTAAGAAATCGTCTTTTATTTCACCGACCGAATATTCCCTTAAGAACGCTAGCTTTCGGCTTCACCCAGTCTGAGGTACACATCCGGCTGACCCGGCAGTAACAATCGCAGAGGTGCTCCCTTTACCGCCTAGCCGAACAATCGGGAACGTAGGGGTAAGCACAGGAGCCAGGCAACCTAGCTTGGCCAAAACTTAAGTCATATCGATGCATATAATGGTGAATAGAAGGTACATGCAGAAGTGTGACACATGTGTTGGGCATGAAGCCCGTATAAATAAGCTTCTGTTAAAGAAGCCCCCAGGTATAATGAACGCGGATAGCGCGTCAAGTGTGTGTGAACAATGCGCATACAAGCTTTCAAAGGCTGTAATAGAAAAGGAGGGAGAAGGAGAGAAACAGAAGACAACTAATATGCAAAATATAGACGAAGGAAGGAGATGAACTCAGAATCCGGTGCTAGGCGTAGAATCTTCGGAGACGGGTTGCGTTCCATGGGTTCGGCTCGAGTCGGTTATCCGATGCATCTCGCAGATGGTACGCTCCACCGGTCAGGACTTGGTCGATGATAAAGGGACCTTCCCATTTGGGATTGAGCTTGTCCTTTTTCTTCTCCGGCAGGCGTAGAACTAACTCGCCAATGTTGTAAGTTTTGGCCCGTTCTTCTCTGCTTTGATATCTTCGAGCTTGCTATTGATAGAATACGGAACGGGCTTTTGCCACGTCACGCTCCTCCTCCAATGCGTCCAAACTGTCTGCCGATCGAGCTCGGCTTCTCTTTCTTCGTACATGCGCACGCGAGGTGAGTCATGAATTACGTCACAGGGCAGAACTGCCTCTGCACCGTATACCATAAAGAATGGTGTAAATCCGGTGGTGCGATTCGGAGTGGTCCGCAGCCCCCAGAGTACGGAGTCGAGCTCCTCTAACCAGTGCATGTTAGATTCCTTGAGGGACCGCACTAATCTGGGTTTGATGCCGCTCAAGATTAGACCATTTGCTCGCTTGACTTGACCGTTAGTTTGAGGGTGATAGACTGAAGCATAGTTGAGCTTGATGCCCATGTTTTTGCACCAGAGTTTGACCTCATCAGCCGTAAAGTTCGTGCCGTTATCAGTGATTATGCTATGGGGGACGCCGTAATGGTGTACAACCCCTGATATGAAGTCTATCACCGGTCCGGATTCGGCCGTCTTAGCAGGTTTGGCCTCTATCCATTTGGTGAATTTATCCACCATGACCAGTAGGTATTTTTGCTTGTGGGTTCCTCCTTTAAGGGGTCCAACCATGTCAAGCCCCCAGACCGCGAAGGGCCAGGTTATGGGTATAGTTTTGAGGGCGGTGGGTGGCATGTGGCTTTGATTAGCAAAGAGCTGGCAACCGACGCATTGTTGGACTAAGTCCTGAGCATCTGCCTGGGCCATCGGCCAATAAAATCCTATACGAAAGGCCTTGCCTACAAGGGCCCGGGCTGCGGCGTGGTGCCCGCCGAGTCCGGCATGAATTTCAGCCAGAAGATTCCGCCCTTCCTCTTCAGAGATACACCTTTGAAGGACTCCGGTTGTGCTTTTCTTGTAAAGCTCTCCCTCGTGGACCTTATAGGCTTTAGATCGCCGCACTATGCAGCGGGCCTCATTTTGGTCCTCGGGAAGTTCCTGCCTGGTTAGGTAGGCTAGGAATGGTTCCGTCCACGGGGCAATGACTGCCATTATTACGTGGGCTGAGGATGTTACTTCGTTGGCAGAACCACCGATTGTGTCAGAATGTTCAGTGTCGGGCAGTGCGGTTGGGTCCGGGTTGTTATTTCCGTATTCCCCCTCCCATAGTACGGATGGCTTGAACAGCCTCTCTAGGAAGATGTTGGGAGGGATGGCATCGCGCTTTGTGCCAATACGTCTGCTGCCTGGTTGTTATCCCGGGCTATATGGTGAAATTCGAGCCCCTCAAACCGAGCTGACATTTTTAGGACGGCGTTGCGATAAGCTGCCATTTTTGGATCCTTGGCATCAAAGTCTCCATTTATTTGGGATATCGCGAGGTTCGAATCCCCGCGCACCTCTAGGCGTTGAATGCCCATGGAGACTGCCATCCGGAGGCCATGTAGAAGGGCCTCGTATTCGGCTGCGTTGTTGGAGTCCGTATACATTATCTGGAGTACGTATTGAACCGTATCTCTGGTTGGGGACGTCAGAATGACGCCATCCCCCAGACCAGCCAACATTTTGGAGCCATCGAAGTGCATGATCCAGTTGGAATATGCGTCATACTCTTTAGGGAGTTCGGCCTCAGTCCATTCGGCGATGAAGTCGGCCAACACTTGCGACTTAATAGCTCGCCATGGCTTATAGGTTATGTCGAACGGGAGGAGCTCAATGGCCCATTTGGCAATCCGGCCCGTCACGTCGTGGTTGTTTATAATGTCATTAAGAGGTACTTCAGAGGCTACTGTTATCGGACACTCTTGAAAGTAGTGTCGCAGCTTCCGGGATGCCATGAACACTGTGTACGCTATCTTTTGATAATGTGGGTACAGTGACTTGCATGGAGTTAGGACAGTGGACACGTAATAAACTGGTAGCCGGGGTACCGTGACTTGCATTGGTGCTTCCTCCTCTAATCAGGGTAGCAACCTGCGTTTTGGGTAGCTCTTGGAGGGGCGTTCGAGTTCATACTCTTCGACCGCAAGGACTTCAGTCCATCTGTCAGCTAGCAAGTCTTGGTCGGCTCTAAGCCGTTGCTGCTTTTTCTTGAGGCTGCTTGCCGTGGCCATAAGCATGCATTTGAAATGCTCCTATTCGTTGGGATCCTTAGGCACGACAAATTCATCGTCGTCGAGGCTTGCCTCGTCTTCGGAGGGAGGCATGTAATTATCATCCTCTACCTCTCTCTCTGCCGCTCTCTCATGAGGGCTGGCTTCTCCATCCTCCTGCGCTGAATCCTGCTAAAGGGGGTTGTCTTCGGCACTTTCCAGGGTGTTATTGTATCCCGTGCCGGAATCACCGTTTTTGTTGTGGCGGGATTTAGAGCGGCTCCGCTGACGCCGACGCTTAGGCTGTTTCTTGGAGGGGTCATCCTCCGTTGTTCCATCGTCATTCCCATCTTTTGGGATTTCCACCATGTATATGTCATATGATGAGGTGGCCTTCCAGTGCCCTGTAGGCGTTGGTTCTGGGTTGTCTCCTGCATCGTTGTCCATACCGTCGATGTCTTCGGAGTCGAAGTCGAGCATGTCGGTTAAATCATCGATAGTGGCTATGAAGTGGGTGGTGGGTGGGCTTTGAATTTCTTTGTCGTCCGCATCCCAACCTTCCTGACCATAATCCAGCCAGGGCTCTCCTGATAAAGAGAGAGACTTTAGCGAATTCAGGATGTCGCCAAAGGGCGAGTGCTGAAAGATGCCCGCGGCAGTGAACTCCATGATCGGCGCCCAATCGGATTCGATTGGCAGGGGCGCGGAAGGTTTGGATTCTGGAAAGGAGTCCGGCACCTTGGAGTCATGAGCTTCACAAAGGATAGGGTTGGTGTTCGGCTCAATCTCCATAGAGATAGTAGCCCCCGAGGCGGTGTCCAGCCACCCGTCCTCGATCGGCGCAGTCGGCTCCGAGCTAAGGGTCGGAGCGGACACTTGTGCGGCCCCCAGGGCACTGTCCAGCGGCAGAGCTAGATCATGCCCATCGTGACAGTGCGGCGCGCTTGGCTGTGGCTCGAACCCGTCGAAGATCAAGTCTCCACGGACGTCAGCCGTATAGTTCAAACTTCCAAATCTGACCCGATGGCCAGGGGCGTAGCTTTCAATCTGCTCCAGATGGCCAAGCGAATTGGACCGCAATGCAAAGCCGCCGAATACGAAGATCTGTCCGGGGAGAAAAGTCTCACCCTGGACCACATCATTGTTGATGATCGGAGGAGCCATCGGGCCTAAAGATGACGACACAGAGGAACTCTCAATGAAAGCACCAATGTCGGTGTCAAAACCGGCGGATCTCGGGTAGGGGGTCCTGAACTGTGCATCTAGGCGGATGGTAACAGGAGACAAGGGACACGATGTTTTTACCCAGGTTCGGGCCCTCTCGATGGAGGTAAAACCCTACTCCTGCTTGATTAATATTGATGATATGGGTAGTACAAGAGTAGATCTACCACGAGATCAGAGAGGCTAAACCCTAGAAGCTAGCCTATGGTATGATTGTTGTTCGTCCTACGGACTAAAACCCTCTGGTTTATATAGGCACCAAAGAGGGTTAGGGTTACACAGAGTCGGTTACAATGGTAGGAGATCTACATATCCGTACCGCCAAGCTTGCCTTCCACGCCAAGGAAAGTCCCATCCGGACACGGGACGAAGTCTTCAATCTTGTATCTTCATAGTCGAGGAGTCCGGCCAAAGGTCATAGTCCGGCTATCCGGACACCCCCTAATCTGGGACTCCCTCAGGCCTTCTACAGGACGTAGGGTCCATGGGCCTTCTACTGGCCGTACGACCCATGGGCCTTTGACTGGCCGTACGATCCATGGGCCTTATACATGCCGTAGGATCCATGGGCCTTCTACGGGGCATATCATCATTTCGCCAATCATGGGTCGTACTATTCGTGGACCATAACGGGCCGTTAATAGGCTGTATTTGGTAACTCTATGAAAACAGCCCAACAGGTTTTTTTACATGAAAACGGCCCAACGTATTAATGGTCCACAAACGGGCCGACTGTAACGATGGGCTGAATTTGGCCCACAAGCAGAAAATGACAGTAATAGGCCATATGTAACCGAATGTTGCAAATGAGCCCAAGAATAAATGGGCCCTGGGAAGGCCGAAAGATAACTTGGGCTGGAAATGACCCAATGGAATAACGGGCCATTAATGGGTATAAAGTGATACACTGTTCATTATGGGCCAGTTTCACCACGGGTCATTAATGGGCCAAGAATTACAAAGGGCCTCATATGGGTCGAAAGAAGTCATGGGCCACACATGGGCCGGAAGTTAAAACGGGCTGGAATCATATTGGACGGCCCAGATGACGCTACTGGGCCTAATTCGGAGAGGTCATAACAGGCCCTAGGTTAGCAGGCTGTAAATGGGCTATATGCGAACAGGTCGTTAATAGGCTTTTTGAGGGCCGGCCCGCCACCTTTTGACCAAGTCAAACGGGCCGGCCTTTTCATAGGAATGGGCCTCTGTTGGCCTATGCCACGTGTCGCCATATCATAGGCGCCTTCGGTCCAATGAGTGGATGACATCTATCCCAATGGTGAGCCGACACGTGTTTCCTCCAGCCAATGATGATTTTACACGTGGAAAATCCCCATTGGTCGGGGCTGTTAATGGGTTATCGGATCCAAAACCGGACCCGATAGCTTAACGGTGTTCCGTTACGGTGGATGCCACGTGTTAATCACCCTTGACAAAAGCACTTCTATGACATGCAATTTATCGTCATGGAAGTGGACACTTCCGTGACGATAATTTTTGTAATGTCATGGAACACTTCTACGACAGCACAGGTATGACTATCTTGATTCTGTCATAAAATCGTCATGGATGTACATGCATGACAAAAAAATGCGACCTACTGTGACAAACACGTATCATCATGAAAGTGTATTTTTTTGTAGTGCATGTTCGACCTATCGGTCTCCAGTGTTCGTAGGCCATGTTAGTAAATGCTAGGCTCATCAAGTTTAACCCAAGTATTCTGCATGTGCAAAACTGTCTTGCACCCGTTGTATGTGAATGTAGAGTCTATCACACCCGATCATCACGTGGTGTCTCAACACGGCGAACTGTAGCGATGGTGCATACTCAGGGAGAACACTTTTACCTTGAAATTTTGTGAAGGGATCATCTTATAATGCTACCGCCGTACTAAGCAAAATAAGATGCATAAAAGATAAACATCACATGCAATCAAAATATGTGACATGATATGGACATCATCATCTCGTGCTTTTGATATCCATCTCCAAAGCATCATCATGATCTCCATCCTCACTGGACCGACACCTTGATCTCCATCGTAGCATCGTGGTCGTATCGCCAACTATTGCTTCTACAACTATCGCTAACGCATAGTGATAAAGTAAAGCAATTACATGGCGTTTGCATTTCATACAATAAAGAGACAACCATAAGGCTCCCGCCAGTTGCCAGATATCTTACAAAACATGATCATCTCATACAATAACGTATATCTTATCATGTCTTGACCATATCACATCACAACATTGTAGGATCAAAAATATGTCTAGAGGGGGGTGATTAGACTACTTAACCAAATAAAAATCTAGCCTTTTCCCAATTTTAAGTCTTGGCAGATTTTAGCAACTTAGCACAAGTCAAGAAATCAACCTACACATGAATTCTAAGAGTGGGGCAGTGGAATGTAAAACATTGCATATGAAGGTAAAGGGAAGGGTTTAGAGAGGGCAAACACATTGTAGACACGGAGATTTTTGGCGTGGTTCCAATAGGTGGTGCTATCGTACATCCACGTTGATGGAGACTTCAACCCACGAAGGGTAATGGTTGTGCGAGTCCACGGAGGGCTCCGCCCGTGAAGGGTCCATGAAGAAGCAACCTTGTCTATCCCACCATGGCCATCGCCCATGAAGGACTTGCCTCACTCGGGTAGATCTTCACAAAGTAGATGATCTCCTTGCCCTTACAAACTCCTTGGTTCAACTCCGCAATCTTGACAGAGGCTCCCAAGTGACACCTAACAAATCTAGGAGACACCACTCTCAGAAAGGTAATAGATGGTGTGTTGATGATGAACTCCTTGCTCTTGTGCTTCAAATGGTAATCTCCCCAACACTCTACTATCTCTCATAGATTTGGATATGGTGGAAAGATGATCTGTCGGTGGGAAACGACACCTATGGGATCACTAGAATCCCTACTATGGTTGTTGGGCGCGGGATCGTGAGAAGAGCGGCACTAGCCGACAACACAAAGGGGATTTACCCAGGTTCGGGCCGCAAAGATGCGTAAATCCCTACGATCCTGCTTTGGTGGATATATTTAGTGTTCTTGAGCTCTTGAACTAGCTCTGGGTGCTACCAGGTTCGAAAGAGCCGACCCTTCTCCAGTACGCCATGGGCCTCCTTTTATAGGCGAAAGGGGCTGCCATAGTGGGCTACAGCATTGTGAGCTTATCACTGGTATTACAGGACAAAGCACATTTAATGTGAGGCTTAGGTGTCCCTTCACTTTATCGGGGACGGGAGCGAGGCCCGTCCCGTCCGTCGCCGCTCCTCCTCGCTTCGACATGCGCCCTGGCCAGCGATGCATGTGGCGTCATGTAGGCAGGCAAGCAGCTGAGGTGGCGCGGTAGTGGAGCCTCCACGAAGATCTGCATGCCGCCACGCAGGTGCCTGCCCAGATGGTTGGGCTGGCAGCTGCATGCGAACAGTGGCGGGGAGTTGGTTGGTGCGGGCCTGGCAGTGGCCCTGCTGTCGCCTCTGGCAAGGGTCTTGTCGGGTGGCCCGGCAAGGGTCTTGCCGGGTGGCCCGGCAAGGGTCCTGCCGTGGCGCGCTAGCATCCCCGGCAAGGGCCTTTCCAGGGGTCTTGTGGATTCCTTTGGTAAGGATCTTGGTGAGGATTGTTGCTTTCCAATCCTCATCTGATCATGAGCATTCTATGTCTTCACAAAGATCTGCATGCCACCATGGAGGTGCCTCCCGAGCCCTGGTCCAACATGGCTGTTGGAGACCGTGGCTCGAGGGTGTCCCACTCCACTGGTGTGGGTGAGCTGCCCCGGCAAGGGGCTTGCTGGGGTTGTGGAGGCTGTCCCCGGCAAGGGTCTTGCAGGGGAAACCTACTTCGCCCATCTGCACTTTGTGTTCTTGGTCCTTGATGTTGCCTTGTTTGTCTTGTGCCTTCGGCTTCTTTCCGGCTTCCCTTTGCTGCCCTGTTATGCATGGCTGTGGCGGGTGGCTCTGACTGCCCATGCACAAGTAAAGGGGTCAAAAGCAGAGCCCCTACTTTTGTACACCGATAGGAGCCCCGGGGCCTAGGCCACACATAAGTGCAGCACGTTGTTGAGTCAGGCCCAGAACGGTGCGCGGGCAGTTGGGGCGGATTTTTACTACGGTAACTGTTCCGTCCGCTGCGCTTCCCCACGACCCGTGTTGAACGCCTGACGTGGGGGTCATGTGCGCGCATGACGGAAGCATGCTGGCGTCACCCCATGGTGGACAGTAAAGAGGTAGCTTGTGTGTCTCTTTGAGACCGCAGGGCCGCTGCTCATTTACTGCCCTCGCTCAGGAACCGTCGTTCCATGCGTCCCACTGCGCCTATCCCTCGCACCACGTTCGCTGCATGCACGATGCAGGGCGAATGACAGGCACGTGGGATGTGGGAAGTCACGCGTGTGCGTGGATTTATTCCCACGCGCCTTCGATGGAGCGGGGAGGGCGATCGACGGCCCCGCTTGTTGTCACTTCAGCGGGCAGGATTGGCCGAGAGGGGGCGGCCGAGCCTTGCCCCCTCCCCTTTATAAAGAGGGGAGCAGGAGGAACGGTGCCTCTTAACCCTTCGCCATCTGCCTTTCCCCGTTCCTGCTTCCTCCTTTCTTCTGCCATGGCAAGGGGGCATGGCGATGCTTCATCGGTGGCGGCGAGGGTCTCGGCTCGACAACACATCTGTAGGACCTTGAGAAGAGGTGTCTAGAGGGGGGTGATTAGACACTAAGTACCAAAGTTGCAGTTTTTAAGTTCTTAAAGTTTAAGTGGAGTTTAGGCACAAGTTTAACATTCACAACACATATCAAGCAGGCATGCAAAGAGTATATGAGCAGCGGAAAGTAAAGCATGCAACTTGCAAGAATGGAAAGGGAAGGGTTTTGGAGGATTCAAACGCAATTGGAGACACGGATGTTTTTGGCATGGTTCCGATAGGTGGTGCTATCGTACATCCACGTTGATGGAGACTTCAACCCACGAAGGGTAACGGTTGCGCCAGTCCACGGAGGGCTCCACCCACGAAGGTTCCACGAAGAAGCAACCTTGTCTATTCCACCATGGCCGTCGCCCACGAAGGACTTGCCTCACTAGCGGTAGATCTTCACGAAGTAGGCGATCTCCTTGCCCTTACAAACTCCTTGGGTCAACTCCACAATCTTGTCGGAGGCTCCCAAGTGACACCTAACCAATCTAGGAGACACCACTCTCCAAGAAGTATCAAATGGTGCGTTGATGATGAACTCCTTGCTCTTGTGCTTCAAATGATAGTCTCCCTAACACTCAACTCTCTCTCATGGGTTTTGGATCTGGTGGAAAGAAGATTTGAGTGGAAAGCAACTTGGGGAAGGCTAGAGATCAAGTTTCATATGGTAGGAATGGAATATATTGGCCTCAACACATGAGTAGGTGGTTCTCTCTCAAAAATGGTAAGTTGGAAGTGTAGGTTTGTTCTGATGGCTCTCTCCACGAATAAAGAGGAGGTGGAGGGGTATATATAGCCTCCACACAAAATCTAACTGTTACACACAATTTACCAAACTCGGTGGGACTGAATCATCAAACTCGGTCGGACCGATTCAGTAAACCTAGTGACCGTTAGGATTTTCGGCGGGACTGAAATGCAACTCAGTAAGACCGATATGGTTAGGGTTAGGGCATAACGTAATCTCGGTAAGACCGATTACACAAACTCGATGGGACCGATTTTGGTAATTAGCTTTCCAGAGAGTTGGTCAGGCAAACTCGGTGGGACCGATTACTCAAACACGGCGGGACCGATTTTGATAATAGGTTAACCAGAGAGTTTGCATTGTAATCTTGGTAGTGTCGATTGCTCAAACTTGGTAAGACCGATTTTGATGATGGACATACACAGAGAGATTACAGTCCCATCTCGGTGAGACCGAGATCCCTATCGGTGAGACCGATTTGCCTAGGGTTTGTAGCAGTGGCTAAGACATCCAAACTCGGTGGCGCCGGATAGAAAGAATCAATGGGACCGAGTTTGACTTTAGGTTTAGGACATGTGTGGAAGTGGGAAAGTAGTTGAGGGTATTTGGAGCATATCACTAAGCACTTGAAGCAAGAGGCTCATTAAGCAACACCTCATCCCTCCTTAATAGTATTTGCTTTTCCTATAGACTCAATGTGATCTTGGATCACTAAAATGTAAAATGAAGAGTCTTGAGCTTGAAGCTTGATCCAATCCTTTGTCCTTAGCATCTTGAAGGAGTTCCCACATCCTTTAGTCCATGCCACTCCATTGTTGAACTTATCTGAAACATACTAGATAAAAGTGTTAGTCCAACAAGAGATATGTTGACATTAATTACCAAAACCACCTAGGGAGCACTTGTGCTTTCAATCTCCCCCTTTTTGGTAATTGATGACAACATACATCAAAGCTCTAGATAAAGATATAAAGAGTAGCAAGTAAAGCTTTGGAAGGACATGTAACAAGCATATGCTCCCCCTACATGTATGCAATCATGTGAATATGAAATATAGAAGGATGTGAGAGCATAACCATGATAGATCAGGCAGTGTGTTACATGTATCTTGGCCATATGCATCAGAGCAAAGAATATTGAAGAGAATACCTTCATGCCCATGTGTCCTTGCAAACAGTATGTACATCAGCAAGAATTCCTCATACACATGATTGTGATGCATATACTTACCTTGTAGTCTTGAGTTGGCTTAGGATGGAATGAACCTGTGAAAATAAGGTTAGATAACACAGATGCACCTACTAGCCAGAGCAAACAAAAGAAACCACAAGAATACCAAGACTGGGATGACATTTAGAGAGTGAGTACTAAGTACTACATGGGATTAGACATGTCCCCAAGAGTAAAGATATGCAATGAATTTGAATGATTTCTTTCCCTTAGATGTCTTGCTCCCCCTGAATCTAGCATGGGATGCTGGGAGAAGATAGGGAACAGAAAATCAGAGCTGAAAGATATAAATGAACAGAGCTAATGCAAACTAATGCAAATAGGCACATATGAACATGTCTTTCCCCTCAAGAAGACATGTGGCATCTCTCCTCTTGAATACCAAGCATCTGGGATCCTTGAGAAATACTTTCTACTAGTATTCTCTCCCCCTGGAGATCTCTCTCTCTCTCCCTGAAGGATCTCTCTGTCCCTCTCTGATGTGATCTCTTTAAGTGATAAGCTTTGATGTGATCTCTCACTCCCCCTTTGACATCAATTTCCAAGAAGGGTTTTCTGGAATCTGTCGAATGGGTTTGGTCCTTGAGTCACAGCACAAAGGATTTATAACAATGTGATGCTTGTAGAGGACAAGATTCATTGAGTGGAGCTGGATCAAAAGAAACACAGAATAAGTGGCAAACGGATTTTCCTGTTGTGAAATCAGTGGCACCGAGTGGTATGCTTCGGTGGTACCGAAAGTATTCGGTTGGACCAAAAATAACAAATCGGTGTAACCGAGTTCATCGCAGAGAAAACACTTGTCACCTCAGATCACTAGACTAATAAAATCTCACAAGGATTTGCAAGGAATTAATTGAATGATATGCAATGAATTGGATGCAGAAAATGCAGAGCAAACAGAAAGAAATCTACATGAAGTTTTTTTTGAAAAGGGGAAACAAATATGCATGAGACAAATGCAAAACGCAGAAAAGAACACAAGAGAACTTCATCTAGAGATGGTCGGTGACAAAGTCACCTATGTTAGAGTATATTGACTTAGGAGTCAAGTGAGATCACATGATCATAGGTCATACTCGTCGTTTAAGCTCAAAATGGGGTTGCCATTTTTCGTTTCAGCATCTTGATGTATTCACATCTTGTCGAGTTGCTTTAACTCATGATTTGGAGTAAAGCTTCTCTAAGATGGAATAACATACCTTGGTTGGTGGTGATGTCCATGTAGTTGAACTTGTGTGGCTTGCTCAAGGTTGATGTATCTCATCAAGAGTTGGGAGCACCACTTGGGATTTGAGTCCATCTTCCTACATGGGTTAGTTCTTGCAAGCAAGAGCACTTGTGTATCCAAAAATGACAATCATGAAGCTCAACATAGAATTTGTCAAAGGATATGTTTGAATGGTTCCGTCCTTCCTTGTCTTCAACCACCATAGTGTAGAGACTTGGTGATGTAGAGATTGCTCAAGATATGAGTAGGTTACAATCTCATGGAATTTGATTCAACCAAGTACCTACATGGGTTAGATAGCATGCAAGATACAAATATATCCAAGACATAAGATTTTCATCATAAGAGAAATATCAAGGATTAGTCATAAGCTCATGTCTTGCATGTATCCAATGGAGTTTCTACTCCAAGTTTGAAGCATCAATGATGTTCAATTCTCCTCTTAACCTGCAAAACACTTTCTCATCAAGAGGTTTAGTGAATATATCCGCTAATTTCTTTTCGGTGCGAACATGCTTAAGATCAATGTCACTCTTAGCAACATGATCTCGAATGAAATGATGACGAACTTCAATATGCTTAGTTCGAGAATGTTGCACAGGATTATGACCAATTTTGATAGCACTTTCATTGTCACAAAGCAATGGAACATGTTTCACATATATCCCATAATCTTTAAGAGTTTGGGTCATCCAAAGTAATTGAGCACAACATGAACCAGCGGCAATGTATTCCGCTTCGGCAGTGGATAAGGATACCGAGTTTTGTTTCTTGGAGGACCAAGACACAAGAGATCTACCAAGAAATTGACAAGTACCCGAAGTGGACTTTCTATCAACCTTGTCTCCGGCATAGTCCGAGTCGGAGTAGCCAACAAGATCGAAAGAGGCCCTCTTAGGATACCAAATGCCAAAATTTGGTGTATGGATTAAGTATCTCACTATCCTTTTCACGGCCTTAAGATGACATTCTTTAGGAGCAGCTTGATATCGTGCACACATGCACACACTTAGCATGATATCGGGACGTGAAGCACATAGATATAACAATGAACCAATCATAGAGCGATAAACCTTTTGATCAACCGGTTCACCATCTTTGGTCAAGTCAAGATGTCCACTAGTAGGCATGGGTGTAGTCATACCTTTGCATTCTTGCATATTGAACTTCTTGAATAAGTCCTTGGTGTACTTCGTTTGAGAAACAAAAGTACCTTCCTTAGTTTGCTTGATTTGCAACCCAAGAAAGAATTTGAGTTCACTCATCATAGACATCTCAAACTTCTCCGACATTAGCTTCCCAAACTTTTCACTAAAATGAGGGTTAGTTGAACCAAATATAATATCATCAACATAAATTTGGCACACAAAGAGTTCTCCATTAACCCTTTTAGTAAAAAGTGTTGAATCAATTTTCCCAATTTCAAAGCCTTTTTCAATAAGGAACTTGGTCAAGCATTTATACCATGCTCTAGGAGCTTGTTTAAGACCATAAAGAGCTTTGTGAAGTTTGTAAACATGATTTGGTTTCTTAGGATTGACAAAGCCGGGAGGTTGTTTAACATAAACTTCCTCCTCTATTTCACCATTTAGAAAAGCACTTTTAATGTCCATTTGGTACAAGGTGATATCATGGTGATTAGCATAGGCAAGTAAGATGCGGATGGACTCAAGTCTAGCAACGGGAGCGTAAGTCTCACCATAGTCCATACCTTCGACTTGTGTGTAACCTTGGGTGACGAGACGTGCTTTGTTGCGAACTACTTGTCCATCTTCATCTTGCTTGTTGCGAAACACCCATTTGGTACCGATGATGTTGTGGTTGTTGTCGGGCTTCTCAACCAATGTCCCAACTTGGTTCCTCTCAAAGTTGTGTAGCCCTTCATGCATAGCATTTATCCAATCCGGATCTTCCAATGCTTCTTCGACCTTCATAGGTTCAATGCTAGAGATGAAAGAATAGTTTTCACAAAAGTTAGCTAAACGAGTTTTAGAGCGAGTGATTCTCCCGGTTCGAATATCATTGTAGATTTGCTCGACGGGATGGTCTTTAGCAATTCTTGCTCGAACTCATGAAAGCTTTTGCTTGTTCTTGGTTGAACTTCTTCTTCATCTTGTTCTTCTTCTTGGCCTTCTTCATTGTTGGCGTTGTCGTTCTCTTGTCGTGGTGGAGAAGGAGGTTGTTGACGTTCATCTTGATGCACTTCCTCGTTTTCTTCATCTTGGTGTGTCCCACTTGTGGATGCTTCCGTATCAACTCTTGGTTCACCTTGTCGTGAAGTAGAAGCTTCCACTTGGACGGACGAGGTACTCTCCTTCACCTCCGTTGGACGGACCTTGCCAATAGACAAGTCTTGGATTGCTTCTGAAGGATCTTTGTCTCCTACATCAATTGGCAATTGCTCTACTTGCGAGCCGTTAGATTCATCAAACTTCACATCTACCGTCTCTTCAACCTTTCGGGTGAAATTGTTGTAGACACGGTAAGTGTGAGAGTTTGAGCCATAACCTAGTAGGAAACCTTCATGAGACTTAGGAGCAAATTTAGAACGATGATGCTTATCAAGAATGTAGCACTTTGAGCCGAATACTCGAAAGTATCCAACTTGGGGTTTGTTACCGGTGAGGAGCTCGTATGCCGTCTTGCCGAGTAGCTTGTGAAGATACAAGCGATTTGTTGCATGACAAGCTGTCTCAACCGCTTCTGCCCAAAAGTGCTTCGGTGTCTTGTACTCATCAAGCATCGTTCTCGCCATTTCGATGAGCGTCCGGTTCTTCCTCTCAACAAATCCATTTTGTTGAGGTGTGTACATAGCCGAGAACTCGTGTGAAATCCCTTCTTCATCAAGAAAGGTGTCCACATTTGCGTTCTTGAACTCCATTCCATTGTTGCTGCGAACCTTCTTGATCTTCACTTCAAATTGGTTTTGGGCCTTCCTAGCGAAATTTTTGAAGATCTTTTGGACCTGCGATTTATCATCGAGAAAGAACACCCACGTAAATCTTGAAAAATCATCAACTATAACTAGACCAAAAGAATTTCCACCGAGACTCTTGTAGGAGTTGGGACCAAAGAGATCCATATGAAGTAGCTCAAGTGGCATGTTTGTGGTCATGATGTTCTTCGTGGGATGCCTTCCTCCAACCTGATTACCTGCTTGACAAGCACTGCAAAGTCTATCCTTATCAAATATGACATCGTTAACACCAAGGATATGATTTCCTTTAATAAGCTTGTCAAGGTTTCTCATGCCAACATGACCTAGTCGTCTATGCCATAACCAACCTTTTGAGGATTTTGCAATGAAGCAAGTTTTAGGTTGAGCCTTTTCAGTGAAATCAACAATGTAAAGATCACCTCTACGTATACCGGTAAAGACCATTTTATGATTGTCCCGGCGAAACACTTGGCAATCTACTTCAGTAAATAAGACATTGAAACCAAAGTCAGCAAGTCTAGATACTGAAAGTAAGTTGTATCCAAGAGATTCAACGAGCATAACATTTTGTATGGAGCTATCATGTGATATGGCCACCTTACCAAGGCCAACCACCTTACCCTTTGAGTTGTCACCGAAAGTGACATACTTTCGAGGACCATCGTTCTCAGCAAGCTCATGAAACATGTCTTTATCTCCGGTCATGTGATCGGTACATCCACTATCAAGAACCCATTCCTTTCCTCCTGACATATATCCCCGAAGATTTGCCATAAGACCAAAATGTCTCATTGCATCATCAAGATCGAAGTCACTATCATCATCCTCATCATAGTATCCATGTTCAACATCGTCATGTGGTGGATCAAATCCTAGAGAGGGTGATTCGTTAGAGTGAGTTTGACAATGATCTTGCTTATGAATTTTTATAGCTTCGGAAATAATATCACTAATAATTCCAACATCTCCTTTGGCACGCATAAGGTTTGTAAGCTCAAACATACGATCACCAAACATAGGATCACTAGTATTCATCTTACTCAAAGCAATAGACTTATGGAGAATTTCATCAAGATTTTTCAAGGAATAATCTGGAAAGCGTTCCTCAAGAAATTTCCATATAGTGTAGGCACACTCAAGAGTAGGCAAACATCCAATCAAGTTTCTAGGCAATCCTCTAATAATAAGTTCGGCAGTTCTAAGATTCCTAACCATGTCAATTGACTCATCAAGGGTAGGATGCATAGGATCAACATGAGGTGCACAAGGGCTAACAATGTACTTGTTCAAATGATATTGATTGAAAATTACAAGCATCTCATTTTTTCACTCATGAAAGTACTCTCCATCAAGAATAGGCACTCTATGTCTAAGACTCCCCAAAGTAGACTCATCCATCTTCCTCCAATGGTGATTAAACCAAGGCAATGGAGACCAATGCTCTGATACCACTTGTAGGACCTTGAGAAGAGGTGTCTAGAGGGGGGTGATTAGACACTAAGTACCAAAGTTGCAGTTTTTAAGTTCTTAAAGTTTAAGTGGAATTTAGGCACAAGTTTAACATTCACAACACATATCAAGCAAGCATGCAAGAGTGTATGAGCAGCGGAAAGTAAAGCATGCAACTTGCAAGAATGTAAAGGGAAGGGTTTTGGAGGATTCAAACGCAATTGGAGACACGGATGTTTTTGGCGTGGTTCCGATAGGTGGTGCTATCGTACATCCACGTTGATGGAGACTTCAACCCACGAAGGGTAACGGTTGCGCGAGTCCACGGAGGGCTCCACCCACGAAGGGTCCACGAAGAAGCAACCTTGTCTATTCCACCATGGCCGTCGCCCACGAAGGACTTGCCTCACTAGCGGTAGATCTTCACAAAGTAGGCGATCTCCTTGCCCTTACAAACTCCTTAGTTCAACTCCACAATCTTGTCGGAGGCTCCCAAGTGACACCTAGCCAATCTAGGAGACACCACTCTCCAAGAAGTAACAAATGGTGCGTTGATGTTGAACTCCTTGCTCTTGTGCTTCAAATGATAGTATCCCCAACACTCAACTCTCTCTCATAGGATTTGGATCTGGTGGAAAGAAGATTTGAGTGGAAAGCAACTTCGGGAAGGCTAGAGATCAAGATTCATATGGTAGGAATGGAATATCTTGGCCTCAACACATGAGTAGGTGGTTCTCTCTCAGAAATGGTAAGTTGGAAGTGTACGTTTGTTCTGATGGCTCTCTCCACGAATGAAGAGGAGGTGGTGGGGTATATATAGCCTCCACACAAAATCTAACCGTTACACACAATTTACCAAACTCGGTGGGAGTGAATCATCAAACTCGGTCGGACCGATTCAGTAAACCTAGTGACCGTTAGGATTTTCGATGGGACCGAAGTGCAACTCGGTAGGACCGATATGGTTAGGGTTAGGGCATAACGTAATCTCGGTAAGACCGATTACACAAACTCGGTGGGACCGATTTTGGTAATTAGCTTTCCAGAGAGTTGGTCAGGCAAACTCGGTGGGACCGATTACTCAAACTCGGTGGGACCGATTTTGATAATAGGCTAACCAGAGAGTTTGCGTTGTAATCTCGGTAGTGCCGATTGCTCAAACTCGGTGAGACCGATTTTGATGATGGACATACACAGAGAGATTACAATCCCATCTCGGTGAGACCGAGATCCCTACCGGTGAGACCGATTTGCCTATGGTTTGTGGCAGTGGCTAAGACATCCAAACTCGGTGGTGCCGGATGGAAAGAATCAGTGGGGCCGAGTTTGACTTTAGGTTTAGGACATATGTGTGGAAGTGGGAAAGTAGTTGAGGGTATTTGGAGCATATCACTAAGCACTTGAAGCAAGAGGCTCATTAAGCAACTCCTCATCCCTCCTTGATAGTATTGGCTTTTCCTATAGACTCAATGTGATCTTGGATCACTAAAATGTAAAATGAAGAGTCTTGAGCTTGAAGCTTGAGCCAATCCTTTGTCCTTAGCATATTGAAGGAGTTCCCACATCCTTTAGTCCATGCCACTCCATTGTTGAACTTATCTAAAACATACTAGATAAAAGTGTTAGTCCAACAAGAGATATGTTGACATTAATTACCAAAACCACCTAGGGAGCACTTGTGCTTTCAACATCGCCCCTCCCCAAGAGCTCGTAGCGGCGGAGCCAGTTGCGAGAGGGAGGGGAGGGGGCAAGGTCGAGGCCACCATGGTGTGCGAGGGAGAGGAGGACGGGGCGGCAGATCGGCCTCGCCTCCGCCAGCGGCCCCTCCTTCGATGGAGGGCCACGTCAGGGACAACCCCTATGAGCTCTTCATCAGGCTGTGCCAACCGCCGCGCTGTTGCCTTCGCCTCCTGACTATGTTTGCGCGTGAGATGGAGTTGGATCCACTGCAGGCGTTGTGGCTGCATATGAGGGGTTGTGGGAACAGCGGCATATGGGATGACGTCGAGTTCCCCGCCCCTCACATCATGTACCTTCATCGAGGGTGGAAGACCTTCGCCCGTGTCCATAGCTTGACGGAGGGGCTCACTCTCCATTTCAAATTAATGGAGAGTGGCCTCCTCTCCGTCAAGATCTTCGGGCACTTCGGGACTCGCGTAAGGTGCTGCGTGGAGAGCTCCTCCGACGATGAAGATTCCTCCTGGAGCAAGGGTGGCAAGGAGGACAGCGGCAGCGACGAGAAGGGTAGCGGGCGGCAGGATGACGGGTTCGACTAGGTGTCGGTCGCCGCTTCGGGCGGCACCGGCGACCCCATCATCCGTGTTGCCGGCTCCTTGAACTTCTCGGGGTCGTCTCCTTGGGCGGCTGGCATTGGGAGGCTGTGGAAGAGGAAGAGGGCAGGCGGAAAGGTCGTCAAGTCAGAGTACACGGGCACCGACGCCTCTGTAGCATATTGACAGTCCTGCCGCCTCGTCTTCCAGCTCTTCTACCATCATCATCATCACCAGCCTCCCTTCGGGTGGCCACCGGGATGTTCTCCTGGTGCCTTCTGCTGCTCGTACTTCGCCTAGGCACCCCTTTTGCCCTTTTGCCTTCTTGTTCCATTTCCTGTGGAGAGTGACAAGAAAGGGATTACGGGCACCTTATCTCTTTTTAATCCTGTAAGCCTTCGGGCCTTTATTAGATTTAGGACTTGTAATCCCCTTGCTCATGTTTTTCCTTTCGTATGAACTGTACCTGTACAGGATGTTTTTAATGAAAAAGGATGTTTGTCGGGCTTTCGTTCACGGGGGAAACCCACGACAAGGAATGAACCCTTGTTACTATCTAAGGTAAACGTTTTTCGCCCGACAACAGGCCTCGCCGTTCCCCCACCTCGCTCGACCTTTCTCACGCTCTTGGTGGAGGCAGGGATGAGATGAGTTTGGGATCCACATTCTCTCCCCTTGCTGCCGCGACTACGACCAACTTCGGACCCAGGAGATAATCCTTGGGTTTGGAAGGAGGGGAGCATGGTAGCTTGGATATAAAACGTGGTTTCACATACCCTAGTTCATAACGAAATGCATGATAGAGGATAAAACACTTATCTGGACCTGCAGCCCCCGGCAACCTTGGCTTGTCGTGGATGGATCCTCGTATTTGCAGCCCCCGGCAACCTTGGCTTGCCGGGGTCGGGGCACCGGTCCATTCCTTTCTTCCAAACAGCTCGGAAGAAATATTTATGTGTCCTGTGAACCAAAAAGGACAAGGAAGAAACAGAGAGATGCATACTCGACCTCTAAGCTAGGGGTTACCCGCTGCTAAGCACTATCAACCATAACTGAGGAGGAGACTCGACCTAGCATGCATGTTATAACTTAAAGCGCCAGCGCTTCATTTATTAGTGCGCAGGGTCTGCGCCTGGCTTTGTACAAAGGGTTACATGCCTTGCCGGCAAGGCTTGTACAAAAGGGTGGCCTATCGGGAGGCCCGCCAGCCGCGCCTTATGGGTAAAACTTGTGAAGATGCTCGATGTTCCAGGAGTTTCTCACTGGAATGGCATCTTCGGTCTCCAGTCGGACTGCGCTGGGCCTGGTGACTCGTGTTACCTGATAAGGGCCCTCCCACTTCGGTGTCAACTTGTTGGAACTCTTTGTCGATTGAACGTGCCAAAGAACAAGGTCGCCTTCCTCAAAGCTCTGGGCATGAACCTTGCAGCTATGGTAGAAGCGCAAGGCTTGCTGGTAGCGTGTTGCTCTCATAGCTGCCCGGAGATGATATTCCTCAAGGAGCGTTGCGTCATCTTGCCGCAATCGCTCTTGCTCAAGCTCATCATAAGCAAGCACTCGAGGTGACCCGTATATGAGTTTCGTGGGGAGATCTGCTTCTGCCCTGTAGACCAGGGTAAAGGGTGTCTGGCCTGTGGCTCGATTTGGCGTCGTTTTGATCGACCAAAGAACCGCTGACAACTCATCAATCCAACGTCTTCCACTTTTGCGCAGCCTGTCAAAAGTCTTTGTTCTTATGCCTTGCAGGACTTCAACATTTGCTCTCTCCGCTTGGCCGTTGCTCCGTGGATGTGCCACGGAGGCAAAGTAGACCCTGCTGTCGAGATCCTCAATGTATTGCATGAAGGTGTGGCTTGTGAACTGTGTGCCATTGTCGGTGATGATCCTGTTGGGCACCCCAAAACGCACACTAGTCCCTTGAAGAACTTGATGGCTGACTGCGCCGTCACATTCCTCACTGCTTCCACCTCTGGCCACTTTGTGAACTTGTCGATTGCAACGTACAAGTACTCAAAGCCCCCGACAGCACGGGGGAAGGGGCCTAGTATGTCGAGCCCCCAGACCAAGAAGGGCCAGGAGAGAGGGATAGTTTGAAGGGCTTGATCTGGTTGATGAAGCTTCTTCGAATGGAACTGGCATGCTTCACACTTGGTTACTAGTGCCGTCGCATCCTCGAGGGCGGTGGGCCAGAAGAAACCTTGCCAGAAAGCCTTGCCGGCAAGGGCCCTCGACCCTATGTGGGAGCCACATATGCCTCCATCTATCTCTGCCAATAGCTTTAGTCCTTCCTCCCGGGAGATGCACTTCAATTTCACCCCATTCGGTCTCTTTCTGTACAAAACGTCATCAACGAATTGATATAGAGCAGACCGGCGGGCTACTTTCTCTGCATCTTCCTGCTCCTCAAGAAGCTCACCCATTTGGAGGAATCGGACGGTGTGCTGCGCCCATGTTGGAGCCTGTGGCTTGACGGCAAGGACTAAAGGCGTCTCTTCTGCCACGGGAACGGCCGTCTCTATGGCCATGACCTGAGGTCCTGCCGGAGTCGGTTGTCGGGTGGCAGGATTGGCATCCACGGCAACATATTCGCCGGCGGCTCCGAGGAGCTTGGTGGGGAAGTACTTGCCGGAGCCTAGCTTCCTCCGCTTGTTCTGCCCGGTTGACGACTCAACGGACGGTTGACTTAAGTGAAGCACAAAAGTACCTGGTTCCACAGGTAGCTTGAGGGCAGCGCGCTTTGACAGGTAGTCGGTGATGTCGTTCTCCATCCGAGGGACATGCTCCACTTGTATACCGTCAAAGCGCTCCTCTAGTTTTCTCACCTCATCCACGTAAGCTTCCATCAATGGGATTTGATAATCTTTGTTGACCTGCCTGACGACGAGTTGCCAGTCGCCCCTGACGATGAGTTTTTTGACTCCGAGGTCCGTCGTGATCCTGAGACCGGCAAGCAAACCCTCGTACTCGACGGTGTTCTTGGTTGACATCTCCTAGGGAAAGTGCATTTGGATGACGTACTTCAGGTGCTCTCCGGTGGGTGCGACAAGCAGCACACCAACACCGCCGCCTTGCAGCGAAAAGGCCCCATCAAAGTACATGATCCAACTGCCGCTTGTTTCCTCGCCGGGGAGAGTGGTCTCCTGTACCTCTTCGTTAGGTGTCGAGGTCCATTCTGCAACAAACTCCGCCAAGACTCTGCTCTGGATCATCGAGGTACTTTCAAACTTTAGACCAAAACTCTACAGCTCCAGGGCCCATTCCACGATCCTTCCTGTTGCATCTGGGTTATGCAGTATCCGTTGCAACAGAAGGCAGGTAACCACGGTGATCTCGTGCGCTTGGAAGTAGTGGCACAGCTTCCTCGAGGCCATAAGGAGGCCGAAGAGCAATTTTTGCACACCTGAATACCTCGACCTAGCTCCCTGCAAGAGGGAGCTGACGAAGTAAACCGGGTGTTGCACCATCTTCTTCATTTGCGCCACTTCACCTAGCCGTGCGGGTCCTGTCATGCTGGCGCCAGTCTTGCCCGGACCGAGCCCTACCAGGGACTCAGCCCTGCCGGGACTGAGCCCTGCCAGGGAGGGTTCTGGCCCGTCAACCGTTGACTCTGCCGCTGCTGTTGTCTCCTCGTCGGCCTCTCTCTAGACCACCAATGCGACGCTAACCACTTGGTTTGTTGCCGCTAGATATAGCAGCAACGGTTCTTGTGGTTTGGACGCAACCAGCACCGGGGCAGAGGAGAGGTACTTCTTCAAGTCTTGCAACGCCGCCTCGGCCTCTGGGGTCCACTCCACTAGACCCGTCTTCTTTAAGATCTTTAAAAGGGGGAGGGCATGCTCTGCGGATTTGGAGATGAATCTGCTCATGGAGGCAACGCAGCCAGTGAGCCGACGCACGTCCTTGATCCGTTTGGGTGGCTCAATCTGCTCGATGGCCCTAATCTTGTTAGGTTTTGCCTCAAGCCCGCGCTGCGACACAAAGAACCCGAGAAGCTTGCCGGATGGGACACCGAAGACACACTTCTCAGGGTTCAATTTGAGGTTGATCTTGTGCAGGTTCCCAAATGTTTCCTCCAGATCCCGCACGAGTGTTGCCTTGTCCTTGGTTTTGACCACTATGTCATCCATATAAGCTTCCATATTTCTATGTAGTTGGGGTTCAAAACCAATTTGGACTGCTCTTGCAAAGGTTGAGCCAGCACTCTTCAACCCGAAAGGCATCCGTAAAAAGCAATACGTACCACATGGGGTGATGAATGCTGTCTTTTCCTCGTCTTATTTTGTCATGAAGATATGGTGGTATCCTGAGTAGGCGTCAAGGAACGATAACAGGTCACACCCAGCCATGGAGTCAACAATCTGGTCGATGCGTGGTAACGGGAAGGGATCCTTTGTACAAGTCTTATTGATGTCTGTGTAATCAATACACAGTCTCCACTTCCCTTTTGCCTTGCGCACCACTACCGGATTGGCCAACCACGTAGGATGGAGTACTCCTCTTACCAAGCTTGCCGCCTCTAGCTTCCTGATTTCCTCCGTGATGAACTCTTGCATCTCCAGAGCTTGCTTCTTGACCTTCTGCTTTATGGGCTGCGCACGAGGACAGACAGCAAGATGGTTCTCAATCACCCCCTGGGAACACTGGGGGTGTCGGAGGCTTGCCATGCAAACACATTCACATTCGCCCACAGGAAGGTACCGAGCTTGCTTTCCTATTTGCTGTCGAGGGTGGAGCTTATGGTAAAGACTCCCCCCGTGCCGTCCTCCTTGACAGGCACCTTCTTGGTCTCTGGTGGTGCGGCTCTGGACTTCTTGCTCTTGCCGGCGGAGCTCTGTGGCACGTCCTCAATGGGAGTGCAACACCTCGAAGAGGTGCGCTTGCCGGAGTGGGTGTTAGGGGTCTCGCCGGTCTTCTTTCCTCTCAGAGCTCCATCGGTAGGAGCAGGCGCCTTAGCGACAGTTGCTGCAACTGCTTCTCGGTAGAGTTGGTCGGCGCAAATCAATGCATCTTTCTTGTCGGAGGGGACGGTGATGATGTTCATCGGCCCGGGCATCTTCAGCATGTTGTAGGCGTAGTGTGAAGCCGCCATGAACTTGGCTAGTGTCGGGCGGCCGAGGATCCCGTTGTAAGGCAAGGGGATCTCGGCTACATCAAAAACAATCATTTCCGTCCTGTGGTTCAGCTCGCCTCCGAATGTCACGGGAAGCGTGACCTTTCCCTTTGGCTGACTCCTCCCCGGGTTAACCCCTTGGAACGTGCCCGTCTCCTCGAGGTCTCCATCAGGGATCTGTAGCCTTTTGACCACAACATGCGAGATCAAGTTCAGGCCGGCCCCGCCGTCAACCAACATCTCTGTCACCTTGAGGTTGCGGATTGTTGGTGAAACCAACAATGGTAAGCACCCGACCACAGTAGTGCGGTCAGGGTGGTCCTCGGTGTCGAAAATAATGGGCGTGCTGGACCATTTCAGTGGCTTCCGTACGTCGAACGATGGCTCCACCGCCGTGATCTCACGCGCCCACTGCTTGAGTTGGCGGTGGGACATATGCAGCGAGGCGCCACCATCGATGCACATGGCCTCTGTGGCTTTCTGGAACTCATGGTTGCCGGACTCATCATCCTCATCATGATTATCATCTTCCTGCTTCTTGTCGCGGCCCCGGGCAGGCCTCTCCTGCTGATTATCCTTGCCGCGGTGGCCTCCTTGGCCGCCACGTTTCTTGCCGGATCCCTCGGCACCATCTTGGCCTTTCTCCTTATCCCACCGCTCATACTCAGCTTTCTGCTTCTCGGCGAGCAGCTCTACCTACCGGCAGTTTTGGAGGTCATGGCCCTTGGTGCGGTGGATCTTGCAATACTGCTTGTCGGATCCTCCTGGCTTGTCGGCAGCCGCCAAGGCCCGGCAAGCGACACACCTGGCAACCTCCTTGCCGGGGTCGCTCACCTTGGTCTTCTTGGTGGCGCCGGTGTCGTCGGATCCCTCGACGGCAAGTACGGCCTTGCCCTTGCGCTTCCTGTTACTGCGCCGACCCTTCTTTTGCTGGGGTGGCGGTGTCGCCAGTGGAGTCGGCTTTCGCGCCGGCCTCTTTGCCGGGGTACTTCCTTCCCTCTTCAGCGCGAGCGCATCGATCGGCCAGGACATAAAGCTCGGCCACATCCTTGACCTTGTTCATCGCCAGCTCTTCACGTATCTTGCGGTTGCGCACATTCTGGTGGAACGCATTGATCACAGCGGCGGGATGAACATCGGGGATGTTGTGCTACACCTGGCTGAACCTTTGGATGTACTTTCGCAAGTTTTCTCCTTCCTTCTGGGGGAAGATGTGTAAATCACTCGCCTGGCCATGAGCTTGGTGACCTCCGGTAAAGGCGCCAACAAGCTCATGGCACAGATCCGCCCAAGAAGAGATTGAATCCATCGGCAAGTGCATCAACCATGACATAACATTAGGCTTGAGTGCCAACGGGAAGTAACTGGCAAGCACCTTATCGTCGCGGGTCCCAGCAGCTTGCATCATGATGGTGTAGATGCTGAGGAACTCTGACGGGTGAGTCTTGCCGTTGTACTTCTCGCCAACGTCGAGCTTGAACATACGATGGGAGGGCCACTGGAACTGCCACAGCTCACGGGTGATTGCCGGACAACCCACCTCGTAGGGTAGGCCACCGTAGCCTCCCGGCGCTGGGTAGTCCGTAACGGGCCCCGCCTGTCCGACTGGTGGCACGCGTCACGTCGGTGCTCGATGGTAGTTCGAGCGTCCTCATGAACCCGCTCCCGAAGTACTTGATGCTGATCGTGGTTGGTTCGCGGGTCGGACGACGTGATGGAGATATCATCACAAGCGTCATCATGACGGACCGACACCCGGGGTGGCCGGGATGGAGGAGGGGAGTGCACCGTGGCCGCATCGCCTCCGGCACGGTCTCTACTGGCATGCGGTGGCCTGGTGGAGCGACGGCCTACGGGTCCTGCCGGCCGCAACTCATCGTTGTTGGCGATGCCGATGAGGATCCGGACGGTGGCTCTCCATTCGTCGAACTTCTCCGTGGCAGGAGCAAAATCGAGGAGCAGCTGCGCGCGTGCTAGGGCTTCCGCTGGCGTGGGTGGCGACGAAAGCTGGGTGGACCGCAATGCGCCTCCACTTCTAACCACGTTAGAAGGAGCTGCATCACGGCCCCGCAGCCGTTCTCCACCTCCGTCAGCACCTCGGCGCGTGTGCTGGCCCTCCTCATCATGTGATGGGCGCACGGGACTCTTCCCAGGGCGGCGCGCAGGGTCACCGGCAGGGTGACGCTGCTCATCACGCGCAACCTGAGAAGAGTGCACCATGGGCGCAGGTGTTGGCGTCTTGGAGGTCGCCGTGCCGCCTCCTGGCGGGATGGCGGCGCCCCTAGAGGGCCCTGCGCCGCCTGCGGGGGGGCCCGACTCCGCCTTTGGAGCCCGCGACTGGTGGCTCGTCGCCTGGCGCACGATCGACGCCACTCGCCAGGCCTGGACCGCCAGGGTGATGCAGATGTTCGCGGGCCGCGCCATGGGTTCTCTCCATGACTGGCCCGCTACTGGTCCACACCACCACTGCCAATCCGGTCCCAGACGAACTGATCGTCGTGGCCGTCTTCTTCTTAGGAGCCAAGGCGATGAAGAATAGCTAGGTCAACTGCTAGACCAGATTCTCACAATTGCGCCCCCTACCTGGCGCGCCAAAGATGTCGGTGGGAAACGACACCTATGGGATCACTAGAATCCCTACGATCCTGCTTTGGTGGATATATTTAGTGTTCTTGAGCTCTTGAACTAGCTCTGGGTGCTACCAGGTCCAAAGAGCCGACCCTTCTCCAGTGCACCATGGGCCTTCTTTTCTAGGCGAAAGGGGCTCCCACAGTGGCACATAGGAGGTGGAAAGTGCTACAGCGTTGTGAGCTTATTGCTGGTATTACAGGACAAAGCGCATTTAATGCGAGCCTTAGGTGTCCCTTCACTTTATCGGGGATGGGAGCGAGGCCCGTCCCGTCCGTCGCCGCTCCTCCTCGCTTCGACACGCGCCCTAGCCAGCGATTCATGTGGCGCCATGTAGGCAGGCAAGCAGCTCAGGTGGCGCGGTGCTGGAGCCTCCATGAAGATCTGCATGCCGCCACACAGGTGCCTGCCCAGCTGGTTGGGCTGGCAGCTACATGCGAACGGTGGCAGGGAGTTGGTTGGTGCGGGCCTGGCAGTGGCCCTGTTGTCGCCTCTAGCAAGGGTCTTGTCGGGTGGCCCGGCAAGGGTCTTGCTAGGTGGCCCGGCAAGGGTCCTGCCATGGCGCACTGGCGTCCCCGGCAAGGGCCTTGCCGGGGGTCTTGTAGATTCCTTCCGTAAGGATCTTGGTGAGGATTGTTGCTTTCCAATCCTCATCTGATCTTGAGCATTCTATGTCTTCACAAAGATCTGCATGCCACCATGGAGGTGCCTCCCAAGCCCTGGCCCAACATGGTTGTTGGAGACCGTGGCTCGAGGGTGGCCCACTCCATTGGTGTGGGTGAGCTGCCCCAGCAAGGGGCTTGCCGGGGCTGCGGAGGCTATCCCCGGCAAGGGTCTTGCCGGGGAAACCTGCTTCGCCCATCTGCACTTTGTGGCCTTGGTCCTTGATGTTGCCTTGTTTGTCTTGTGCCTTCGGCTTCTTTCTGGCTTCCCTTTCCTGCCCTGTTATGCCTGGCCGTGGCGGGTGGCTCTGACTGCCCGTGCACAAGTAAAGGGGTCAAAAGCAGAGCCCCTACTTTTGTACACCGACATGATTTGAGTGGAAAGCAACTTGGGCAAGGCTAGAGATCAAGATTCTTGTGGTTGGATTGGAATGTATTGGTCTCAACACATGAGTAGGTGGTTCTCTCTTAGAAAATGAGTAGTGGAAGTGTAGGCACGTTCTGATGGCTCTCTCCCAAATGGAGAAGGGGGTGGAGGGCTATATATAGCCTCCACACAAAATCTAACCGTTACACACATTTGACCCAACTCGGTCAGACCAAATAGGTCAACTCGGTGAGACCGATTCAGTTCAAAATTTGAACGTTAGGCTTTTAGTTGGGACCGACATGATCAACTCGGTGGGACCGATGCGCTAGGGTTAGGGCAAATCCTCGTCTCGGTGAAACCAATCGCATGAACTCGGTGAGACCAATTTCAGCAATTAACCAAACAGAGAGTTGGTCAAGCAAACTCGGTGGGACCGATTTCTCATTTTGGTGATACCAAAATGTTACGAAAGAGAAACAGATAGTTTGCATTGCAAACTGGGTGGGACCGATCGCTCATTTCGATAAGACCGAAACGTTACGAAGGGAAACAGAGAGTTTGCAATCCCATCTCTGTGAGACCAAAATCCCTATCTATGAGACTGAATTGATTAGGGTTTCTGGCAGTGGCTATGTCAAGTGAACTCGGTGGCACCGAATAGATCAAATAGGTGGGGCCGAGTTTGACTTTAGTTTTAGGACATATGTGGAAATGAGAAAGAGGCTGAGGGCTTTGGCGCATATCACTAAGCAATTGAGCAAGTTGACCATTAAGCAACACCTCATCCCCTTTTAATAGTATTGGATTTCCTATGGACTCAATGTGATCTTGGATCACTAAAATAGAAATGAAGAGTCTTGAGCTTTTGCCAATATGTGTCCTTAGCATTTTGAGGGGTCCACATCTCTAGTCCATGTCATGCCAATCATTGAACTTTCTGAAACATTTAACTTGAATGGCTATTAGTTCAATGAGCTATATGTTGTTATGAATTACCAAAACCACCCGGGGATTAGTTGCACTTCCAATCCCCCCCCTTTTTGCAATTGATGACAACATATAGATCAAAACTTCGACAAATGATAATATTAATGAATTACATCATCGCTTTGAGAAGTATGTGATAATCAAGAGCTCCCCCTAAATTTGTGCATTATTAAAATTTGCTTTTGAATGCAAATGCACAATCGATTATGATCATGGCCTACTCTTACTTGTCACATACATCTTGGTGGAGTGCTCAAAATGATAGAATATAGATAGCATGCACTCATCACCAAGGCAAACATGATTGATCATAGACAAGTGATAAGATATCATCATTCAAGCAAACATTAAAGCATAATATGATCAAGCACATGATCATAGAAGTATCTCACACACAAGCACAAATAGTGTAGCAAACAAACAATCAAATAACAAGTAGCAAGAGAGGAAAATAAAAGCAAAACACACTCTCTCTCTCTCCCTCAAAGCCTATGATCTATATACTTTCTCCCCCTTTGGCAACAAGTTACCAAAAAGCTTGAAAATGCATAGTGCTATGCGGCACTCTAAGCATGATCTCTGGGAGCTCATGTGTGCGAAGATGGCGTGGAGAGGACAACATATGCAAAATCTTTCACTAATGTCTGAGGAACTGGAGGAGTTGCAACTGGGCAGTGGCTGCAGGTGCTGAAGTGGTAGCTCTCGTGTCACTGGCTGGCACAACTATAGACCTGTGTGCCCTAGGCACTCTATGAAATGCATCTGTGGTAGCTCTCCCTCTCATGTCCTCTACTTCTTCTTGAAGTCTAGATCATAAAATTTTGTTTCAATGATCCTCTCAAGACTTTCTTGTTTTTGAGTCAGGGTGGCTAGTCCTTTCTCAATTCTCATTATGGCCTCAAGTAGATAGGTGAGGTAATCCTGCTTGGTCTTGAGATTTACAGTTGAGGCATCTGGAACCTTGGAAGTCTTTGCAGCCTCTGCTTTCTCTCTCTTCTCCTTAGCCTCTACAGATGTAGGATGTGATGCATCCATGAAAACAACATTGTCCTCAAAATCTGGCCTCAGGGGAAGGTGCTCTCTATCTAGAAGATATGTGCTTGTACCCATCTTGGAGTTGATGAGCATCTGAATGTGTGGCGCATATCCACATGACCTCTTCTGATCAGCTGGAGTCCTCTTAATTGTTTCAATCAAGGTCATAACCTTGAACTTCTCTGGCACATCAAACATATGCAGCAAGTTGATTAAGTGCCATCTGATCATCCTGTCATCTCCTGATTTGGGCAACAAAGTATACCTCAATATAGTGTTGATGGTAGGCAGCCCTGACAATAGATAGTAAATGGAGCCAAACTTGCGAGTCTCCAAGGCAGCATTAGGAATTTCCTTATACATGTGTGTCATGGAGTTATGGCCTTCCTGGGCTTGGCATAAACATCTGTGTCATTTTCAGATTCTTCAGGGGCATTGATCAGCTTGGCCCACTCAACAATGGAGGATTGGTACCTAGTACCTTCAATCATCCAGACTATATTGCCATCTGGGTAAAAATGTGCAGTTGAATAAAATTGCATTACCATCTCATCATTCCATTTTGTAAGTTCCTAACCAACAAAAGTATCAAATTCATTCATCCTGAAACTCTCATGAACTCCAGGGAAGTAATCTTAATTTTCATCAATGAACTCCCAGTCCACCCATCTCATGTCACTGACTATGGGCTTCTTGTCTAAAAGAACTGTCTCATAGAAGTCCTGCTGCTCTTTGGTGTGAAACCTATAATCCATAATAGTCCTTCTGCTTGTAGCATAGGGTTCTGTCCATCTCCATAGTCTGAGACCTGCATCTTTTCTCAATTTCATGTTCTCTACTACTGGGTGAGTGTCATCATGATTTGGAATTTTTGGATTGAGCTTCCTGAGCACTTGGGGCTCAACATCCTCTTGAACTTCAGGCACTGGGGCCTTTTTCTTCTCTATAGATGAGATATTTCTTGTGGATCTCTTGGGTGTTGTTGGCTTTGAAGCTTGATCAGCAGCAGACTTGGGAGCTGTCTTGGGCTTAGATGGAGCAGCCCTAGACTTGATAGCATCTCCCATGAGCTTCTGGGTCTTGGAAGGAGGTGCAATGGGCTCTTCTCCTCATCTTCTTCTTCAGATTCTCTGATCATAGAAGGCTTTCCTATCACTCTGGCCATGGTTTTCTTGACCCTTTCTTTCCTTTTATTTCCTCCAGCAGCCTCTTCTACTCTTGGTTCAGTAGTAGCTTGAGTTGAGGCTCTGGCTTTGAATATAGGAATTCTCTTGGCAGGTGCTTTCTTGTGCATTCTAGGCTTGGTTGTGGCAGCAATACCAAATTCCTTCTTGACAACCTTCTTCTTTGGGGTTACTTCCTCAATTTCAAAATCCTCATCTCTAAGTCTGAGGTGTTCTTCTTCCTTTCCCTAACAGTGGCCTTTGGAAGATTGCTTGGGGTGCTTCTGCTACCCTCATCATAGCTGCTATTTGAGGGACAAGTGCCCTCACTCAGATTTGCATGCTCCTCTGATTTGTTCCGGCTATCACTTTGGTCTGACATCTTTGACACTGAAAGCTGACCCTATGAATAGATAGGTTGAGATAGAGTAGATGAGCATCACAAAGCACAACCATTTTGCAAAGCAAATGAGTCAAAAACTTAGTTTTAGTTTTCTACAGAAAGCATTTCAGAGCTACCGATATTACAAACTCGGTGACACCGAAGCAGTTCTGGAGTCTAAACATGCAAGATCGGCCAGACCGAGTTGCAGTTTGGTGACTCTGAGTTGCTAGGGTTTCACAGAGAGATCAACTCGATCACACTGATTGGTATGTTTCGGTCAGACCAAAAAATACTTGTGCTGTGGCATGAGCCAAATCAGTGAGACCGAAATCCTAATATCGGTCGATCCTCAGCGAAAACCTAAACCTAAATTTTTGCATCAAATCTAGTCTAACGGAGTTTACAGAGGATAGAGTTGTCTCAAAAGTGGCAAGAATATAGGCATTGATCTTTGTGCTCGAAATCGGAGCAGGGATTGCACAAAGGGATGAGTTCATACCCTAAGTTGGCGATCAAACCGCTACGGCGACAACAGCAGTGAAGATTCCCATTGACAGCGACAGAGACCAGTGGCAGGAGGACGCTGACAATGAGGAGACGATCCAGAGACCTCGAGTCGGCAGAGCTGGAAAGCCGCGGGCGAAGCATTTGAAGCAATTTCCAAATTTTCAGCCCGTGGGTATATATATCCAGACTCTGTCGCTGTGGCCGAGTGGAATGCTTCAGTGGCACCAAGATGAAGAACCACAAGCGGTTGCTGCAACTCGGTGTGACCTAAAAGTTCAAATCGGTTGCACCGAGATTAAAACCTAGATCACTTAATGAACTCAGCATGACCGAATGGGATGGATCAGTCAGACTCAAACGCACTAAGAGGTTTTTGAAGTTAAGTCTATGACGAATCGGTGGCTCTGAGTGCTCCTCACTGAAAGGGTCCGAATATGACTTGAACAAACTTTGTGATGTAGCATGAATAGAGTTTGAGACTAGAAAAGCATAGATAGCTAGAGGGAGTACTTAGTGAAGGAAATATGCCCTAGAGGCAATAATAAAGTTGTTATTTTATATTTCCTTATATCATGATAAAAGTCTATTATTCATGCTAGGATTGTATTAACCGGAAACTTGATACATGAGTGGATACATAGACAAAACACCGTGTCCCTACTATGCCTCTACTTGACTAGCTCGTTAATCAAAGATGGTTAAGTTTCCTAGCCATTGACATGTGTTGTCATTTGATGAACGGGATCACATCATTAGGTGAACGATTTGATGGACAAGACCCATCCATCAGCTTTGCATAATGATCGTTTAGTTATATTGCTACTGCTTTCTTCATGTCAAATATATGTTCCTCCGACTATGAGATAATGCAACTCCCAGACACCGCAGGAATGTCTTGTGTGCTATCAAATGTCACAACGTAACTGGGTGATTATAGAGATGCTCTACAGGTATCTCCAAAGGTGTTTGTTGGGTTGGCATAGATCAAGATTAGGATTTGTCACTCCGAGTCTCACAGAGGTATCTCTGGGCCCTCTCGGTAATGCACATCATATGAAGCCTTGCAAGCAATGTGACTAATGAGTTAGTTACGGGATGATGCACTACAAAACGAGTAAAGAGACTTGCCGGTAATGAGATTGAACTAGGTATGAAGATACCGATGATCGAATCTTGGGCAAGTAACATATTGATGACAAAGGGAATAACATATGTTGACATTGTGGTTCGACCAATAAAGATCTTCTATAATATGTGGGAACCAATATGAGCATCCAGGTTCTGCTATTGATTATTGATCGGAGAGGTGTCTCGGTCATGTCTACATAGTTCTCGAACCCGTAGGGTCCGCACGCTTAACGTTCGATTGTGATATGTATTATATGAGTTATGTGTTTTGGTGACTGAAGGTTGTTCGGAGTCACGGATGAGATCATGGACATGAAGAGGAGTCTTGAAATAGTTGAGAGGTAAAGATTGATGCATTGGAAGGTTATATTCGGACACTGGAATGGTTCCAGAGTGTTTCGGGTATTTTTTGGAGTACCGAGGGGTTACTTGAACCCCCCCCCCCCCCCCCCGGGGGGGGGATAATGGGCCTCATGGGCCATAGGGGAGAGGCAAGGAAGGCCATAAGGAGGTGGCGCCCCCCCATGGGGAGTCCAAATTGAACTAGGGGAGGGGGCGCAGCCCCCCTTCCCTTCTCCCTCTCCCTCTCTTTCCCCTTTCCCCCTCCGTTGGAAGGAGGGGGCAGGGCGACTATGGTTTTCTAGGACATTCTTGTGCACCCTTTCATGCACCGATTGTTTGAACTTGAATTGTGTGCATTAATGCCTAGAAAATGCAGATAATCCCATAAATATGGTAAATGAACCCGGAAAAGTGCCAAATTTGAACACGGTGATTTGCAGGGTGTATGTTCATCGTAGAAAAAACTCATGGACAGAGGACAAAGGAAATTTCGATCCCCTTCAATCTTGATGATTTCCCCCTCGAAACCATGAAACTTCCTCATTGATGGTTCGATTTATGAAAGGTGTGCATGACGACATAAGGCAAACATTCTCAAATTTTTACCAGGGCATGGTGATACCATGGCACCACACCAGGCGTCATGTTTTCCAAGCATGTATTTCGTTTTTCTATCGTTGTTAACCCAGTAAAGACACGTTTGTGGTTGACTATTGCAACACATTTCCTTGAAATCTCTGCCCATTACTTGTAAAAGGCATAAGAATTTACTAAATAGCACGAGCATGGTTTTCCAGACTGTTCTTGTGCACCTTTTTATGCATCGATTGTTTGAATTTGAATTATGTGCATTAATGCCTAGAAAATGCACATAATCCCCTAAATATGGTGAATGAGCCCTAAAATATGTCAAATTTGAACACGTTGTATTGGAGGGGTATGTTGATCGTTGGAAAAAACTGAATGACAAACCAGGACGGAAATTTGGATTCCCCTTCAATCTTGGTGATTTCCCTCTCAAAAGCATGGAACTTCTTCGGTGATGGTTCAATTTATGAAGGGCATGCATGACGACATAAATCAAACCTTCTCAGCTTTTTACCAGGGCACAGTGAGGCCATACCATGGCACCCTGCCAGGCGTCATGTTTTCCAAGCATGTATTTCGTTTTTCTATCGTTGTTAACCCAGTAAACGACACGTTTGTGGTTGACTATTGCAACACATTTCCTTGAAATCTCTGCCCATTACTTGTAAAAGGCATAAGAATTTACTAAATAGCACGAGCATGGTTTTCCAGACTGTTCGTGTTCACCTTTTTATGCACCAATTGTTTGAATTTGAATTATGTGCATTAATGCCTAGAAAATGCACATAATCCCCTAAATATGGTGAATGAGTCCGAAAATATGTCAAATTTGAACACGTTGTATTGGAGGGGTATGTTGATCGTTGGAAAAAACTGAATGACAAACCAGGACGGAAATTTGGATTCCCCTTCAATCTTGGTGATTTCCCTCTCGAAAGCATGGAACTTCTTTGGTGATGGTTCAACTTATGAAGGGCGTGCACGACGACATAAATCAAACCTTCTCGGCTTTTTACCAAGGCACAGTGAGGCCATACCATGGCACCCTGCCAGGCGTCATGTTTTCCAAGCACGTATTTCATTTTCCTATAGTTCATAACCCAGTAAATGATGTGTTTGTGGTTGACTATTGCCACGCATTCCCTTGAAATGTCTGCCCATTCCTTGTAAAAGGCATGATAATTTACAAAATACCACAAGTATGGTTTTTCCAGACCGTTCTTGTGCACCTTTTCATGCACCAATTGTTCGAATTTGAATTATGTGGATTAATGCCTAGAAAATGCACATAATCCCCTAAGTATGGTAAATGAGCCCAAAAAATGCCAAATTTTAACACGTTGCATTTGAGGGGGGTATGTTGATTGTAGAAAAAACTGAATGACAAGCTAGGAAGGAAATTTGGATTCCTGACCCCTTCAATCTTGCTGATTTCTCCCTCGAAACCATGAAATTTCCTTGGTGATGGTTTGATACATGAATGGCGTGGACGATGACATAAGACAAACCTTCGCAAATTTGTACTAGGGCATGGTGAGGCCATACATGGCACCATGCCAGCCGTCATGTTTTTCAAGCATGTATTTTATTTTTCTACAGTTGAAAAACCAATAAATGATGTGTTTGTGGTTGACTATTGCCACACAATTCTGTGAAATATCTGCCCATTCCTTGTAAAAGGCATGGGAATTTACTAAATAGCACGATCATGGTTTTCTAGACCGTTCTCGTGCACCTTTTTATGCACCGATTGTTTGAATTTGAATTATGTGCATTAATGCATTAGAAAATGCACATAATCCCCTCAATATTGTAAATGAACCCGGAAAAGTGCCAAATTTGACACAGTGATTTGCAGGGTTTATGTTCATTGTAGAAAAAACTCATGGACAAAGGACAAAGGAAATTTGGATTCCCCTTCAATCTCAGTGATTTACTATCGCACAGGATTCATCTCCATCACGTCTATGAACCGTGTGTGTTCCCCCACACATGCAAAAGGAAAAAAGAAAACCCTCCCCCACTTTGTCCCCACCCACTCGCTGTGGACTCCTCCGCAACTCTGCACCTCATCAACTTCTATCACGGTGGCCATCCTAAGCTTGACGGGTGTCGTTGGCGGGCGGAGGTCGCACTCCAAACGGCACGGGATTTCACCCCTATAGCTTTTTGCCGCCTATCTGCACCGACATTCGAGACTCTGGTCGATTGGGGTTTTCTGCGGAATTGGGTCTAGGATTTTCCTCATGGAGAAGGTAATCAAGTTAGCAAAATATCCACTCATCTCTTATCGCAGTCCGTCTGTCGCTGTTAATCAACCAGCAGAAATTGTTGTGGATTCATTTTTCTTCTAGCCGATTCGAGGGTTTTCATTCATGTGTCCACAGTGCAAGTACAAGTCGAGCAAGTATGGTCGCGGCCAGTCGGAAGCGAGGTTCTATCTCACCATTCCGGATGACTTCAGGGAGCGCTCGGTATGTTCAATATCAATCTACCACGGTCGGCATGGCCTAAATTTGTGAACATATACCGTCTGTTGCTACAATTGGATAAAAGGTACGGTGCCACGTGCAGCCTAGATGTCGAAGCCTATTTCCCACCCTATATTAGGCAAATATATGATGTATTGTTCATTCAGTTACTCTCATATTTGCATCAAATCTTTGTTACATTATCTATTTTTAATTACATATTTTTGTACTTTGCTTTCATCTATATATTGATCTGTTCTATCAGTTACTCTCGTATTTGCATCTTGCTCTGTTATTTCATTGTATCCAATTTACGATATTAATTTTTGTTTCTAGCAGTACATCCCTTGCTTTGCAAGAACGGGAGTAGAAGGAAATCTTGGGCTTTACTTTGTTGATGACTCCATGGATGTCATATTGACAATGCAGCATGGATTTACAATGATGGTTAGCGTAAAACTTGATAAAGATGGTCACTCCTATTTTGATGCGGACCTTTGGAAAAAAATGTCTAAGTGTATGAACTGAAAGATGGCAATAAATTCTAGTGCGTGCACCACAGCCTGGTAACATGGATGTTTACTTCCCCAACGTCATCAGTCGATCAAAGTTTGATCGAGGTTAGTGTCCTTTCAACTTTATCCATGCTGGCATATTACTTAGCAAAATTGTGGTATTTGTTCTGACTAATTGATCACTATTTAAGCAACCAATTGTGATTTCATTTTCTCACTCCATTCCTAGGCAGTAACAAATTCTATTTACCAATTTATGCACACTATATATTCTTTTGCCATGTTCTGAATAAATAATACATTTCCACCTTTTAAGCAGGATATGTTGGATGAATAATGAATGATCTGTATGTTACTAAGCATACCAAATTTCAATGGAAGGACTTGAAGCATGTCATAAGCTTTGTTGATAATCTCACAGAGATAGCATAGCGTATGAACGTTATATTTTGGATGGGATTAATTATACCTATGGTGCACACATTGAACAAGACCAATTGTGTGCACAAAACGCTGGTACAAAGTCTTATTTTTATGTTGATGCTCATAAACTATATATATTTTCAATGATATGTTATAATTGGTTTTTATTCTACATTTCAACAGAAGTTGCCTGCTGTAGCAGTTCCTAGATTGATTTCCTGACATGGTCGAATTACACTTGTGCCTACTAATAACGCCGAAGTGATTGCAAGGTACTGCATTTCCCGCTGAAATGGAACCATTCAAATTAACAAGTTCTCGCTTGTCGTGGTGATGCATCCATATTTGGAAAATTGGAGACACTGTTCTACTCATGCTCTACCAAGGCATAGGAGGGCTCTTCCTTTTCGTTGACGAGATGCCGAGTCACCGTGATCAAGCTGCTTCCAGCGGATAGTTGTGGTTGTTGGCCCTCAGCCTCTTAAAATGTGCTAGCTATTACTATGTTAAGTATGTAGATATGGACCATATGGTTGTTGGCCCTCAACCTCTTAAAATGTGATAGTTGCTACTATGTTAAGTATGTAGATATAGACCATATGGTTGTCAAAACCGTGTTACGAAGATCCTCCTTTTGTCGAATAGTATTAGTATTAGTATCGTACACAATTCATTGATTTTAAGCGTGTGCCCGATGTCCAGAAGGCATTTGCATATTAACTGTCCATATTGCAAATTCACACACGTGTTAACATAAGGAAACGTATGTGTAACTTACTAATCATCGCACATGAGTACTCGCAGACGCATCATGTGCGATACTCCTAGCCACCGCAAGCAAGTAGTTTGCAATTTTCAAAGTTTTTTGTACACAAAAAATCGCACACGAATTAACTATAGTAACCGTATGTGTTGCAATTTCTCATCGCAAAGAGTTCATCCGAGTCGGCTGTTTGCCACGTATCACACACATCTTGTTTACACGACACACACGTATCACACACATCTTGTTTACACGACACATTTGTGTTATTTTGGCTCATCGCAAGTAGTTCATCTATGTGAACTGTATGCCGCATATCACACACATCTTGTTAAGTTGAACCATTCTGTTGTGTTCCCTAATCGAAAATAGTTCATCCAAGTGAATCGTATGTCGTATATCACACACACCTTGATCTGGCAAACCGTTTCTGTTGCCCTCCCTAATTGTAAACAGTTCATCTAAGTGAACTGTATGGCGTATATCGCACACACCTTGATATGGCTTCCTGTTTCTATTGGTCTATATCATCGCAAACAGTTCGGATGGATCAACCGTGAGCCCTACATCGCACACGCTACTAAAATTGAAACCGTGTTTGATGGATCTGCCATCGCAAATGTTTTGCATCTTTTTGATGGTTTTTTACATCACCGTTTGTGATTAATGCATCGCGCACAATTTCGTCAAAGTGTCTCTGGTCGCAGTGTCGCGTTAGCAGCATCCTACAGTAGTGATGTTGTCATAAAGGTTTGACCGATAAAGATCTTCGTAGAATATGTAGGAACCAATATGGGCAGCCAGGTCATGCTATTGGTTATTGACCGAAGAAGCGTATCGGTCATGTCTACATCATTCTCAAACCCGTAGGGTATGCACGCTTAACGTCCGCTGACAATATAGTGTTATATGAATTATGTGAGTTGGTGATTGAATGTTGTTTGGAGTCCTGATGATATCACAGACATGACGAGGACCTCCGGAATGGTCCGGAGGTAAATATTGATATATAGGATGAAGGTATTCGAGTTCCAGAAGAGTTTTGGAATGCATCGGGTATTTGTCGGATCACCAAAGGGGTTCTGGGAAGGCCACGTGGGTTATTTGGCCTAAACAGACCAAGGGGAGGGAGCACACCAGCCCAGAAGGGGGCTGGCGCGCCCCATCCTGGCCACCAGCCCTAGGGGAAGGAAAGAGGACGGGCTAGCCCCTCCTTCCTTTCTCCTCGCTCAAGGAACGGAAAGGGGGGTGCCTCCCCTCCTGTCCTTCTCCCACGCCTAGGAAGGGGAGGGCCGCCTAGGGCAGGCACCCTAGGTTTGGCTGCCAGCCCCTTGGGGGCGCCCTAGGCAGCCTCATCTCCCTCCTCCACCCATATATATGTGAGGAGGGGAGGAGGCAATACACACCACGATCCCCAAGTCGTGTGTGGCGCCCCCTCTCACTCTAGTTCTAGTTCATCCTCCGTCCACGTCTATTATATGCTTGGCAAAGCCCTACGGAATAGTTACACCACCACCGTCACCACGTCATCATGCTGCCGGAACTCATCTAGTACTTCGTCTCTCTTGCTGGATCGCGAAGGCAAGGACGTCATTGAGCTGAACATGTGCTGAACGCGGAGGTGCCGTACGTTTGGTACTTGATTAGGACAGATCGTGAATGTGTACGACTACATCAACTATGTTGACAAACGCTTCTGCTTAGTGATCTACAAGGGTATGTAGATGCTCTCCCCCTCTCGTAGCTATGCATCTCCATGGATAGATTCTTGTGTGTGCGTAGAATTTTTTGTTTTTCACGCAATGTTTCCCAACAGTAATTGCCTCCTGCCAATCTTTCCAATCCGACCTTTTCTTGCAATCAGCGAGCGTGTTAGGCTCAGGGTCAAGATCTATGATTGAGGCAATTTTCGTAGCAAAGTTAATGTCGACAATCACCATTGCTCGGTTTAGGGACTCACCCATTTAAATATAATTTATGGCCATTTCGAATGGAGAGCACCAGGCGCAAACACTTGCTCTACCAAATTTCCCATTCTGGGAGCAAGGTCCTTTAGATATCCCGCACTGATGTGTGCGCACACATCTCCGCTGGCTATTTCCCCTATGGGAAAGTTTAAGTCCAGAATTTCATGCACTGAATTTTCTGTACTTGTGCCAGGTCTCGACAGGATCCCCATTTTCTTTGGGGTATTTTGGTGACATGTTGTAATAAATCTCTCTTATCCTTTTTTGTCGGGCGTCCCCGAGTACTTGGGATTTGAGAAGCCGGGTCTCTTGTCCTTTTAGGCCTTTGGAAGGGAGCAGGTATACAATCATTTTTCTTTGGTATTTCAACCCTTTCCGGTGCATTGCGTGCGTGCACATGCGATTTTGACACAGTCTTTAAGTCACTAAAGCAGTCAAGCAGTTGATTTTCTAAAGACTGCAAATCTATTATCTTTTGGACTTCTCTCTCAGTCTCAGTAGTGCGCGGGTCATGAGTGTGGATTCTCATGGCTTGCCATGTGATTTCTCGACTTTTAGCATCAATAGGTTGATTATCTCCCCCTAAATTCAAGAAAAGATCCTCATCAAAAATGCAATCAACAAAATGAGTCGTGTGATAGTCACCTGTCATGGGGTCCAGATACCTAATTATGGACACTGTCTCATAACCAATGTATATCCCTGACTTACAGAGCAGGCCCATTGCTGATCGCTGGGGTGGTGGTATTGGTACAAATACTTGGCAACCAAACCTACGAAGGTGGGAAATTTTAGGTGCTGACCCTTGCACAAGTGAACGGGAGAGTGGATGTTGTAGGTCGACGGTCTAAAGTTGATGAGATTAGCCGCGTGTGTAACACTGTGTGGCCCCAACATGTAGTTGCTAAATTACAACCCCGAAGGAGCGGTCATGCAATGAAATTAATTCTTTTAATCATTGCCTCAGCAAGTCCATTTTGTGTATGAACATGCGGCACTTAGTGCTCAACTTTGATTCCCATTGCCATGCAATAATCATCGAACGCCTTTGAAGTAAATTCGACATTGTCCATTTGAATAGACTTTATACCGTAATTAGGGAAATTATTCCTCATTTGTATGATCTGAGAGATCAACTTTGCAAAGTCATGGTTCCATGTTGACAGCAGGCAAACATTGGACCATTTAGAGGAAGCATCAATGAGCACCATGAAGTACCAAAACGGCCCAATGAGGGGCTAAATTGGACCGCATATGTCCCCTTGGATATGTTCCAAGAACGTGAGGATTTCATCCCTCACCTCGAGGGGCGACGGCCTAATGACTAACTTCCTCGCGGTGCATGCGGAGCATACGAAATCATCGGGATTCAGGAAGTTCTTCATGTTAACATTATTACCATGCGAGTTGTTAATTATATTTCTCATCATCCTAAGTACGGGGTGGCCTAACCTATCATGCCAGAGGCAGAAAAGTTCAGAGCTTCTAAAAACAGTCTTAAGTGTAGTGTACATGGGCGGTGCTACTACTTTGGTGTAGTGTAGCCCTATGTCGAACAAGGTAAGCCTTTCAATAACATGTTTACCATTTGCATCCCGCTTTGTGATGAGTAGGCACTCCTTGTCGTTGTCATCATCGGTCTCAATATGGAACCCATAGGAAGTATGATAGCAGCTTGTTCGGAGCCAACTATGTCCAAACCGCATCCAGCAATTATCATAATACTTCCCAGAGATTTTTTAATAGACTCAAAGTACTTAGTTTCTCGTAAAATGGTATTTGTGGTGGCGCTATCAGCAAGGCACGTCTCCTCCATTAGGGTGCCACACGCATTCTAAAATATGACATCCAATTAATGTAATGAGGAAGAAACTACATTAATAATGAATGCACGCATTTCAGAACATAACATACTATCATGGATATATAATGGTATAAATGAATGAGAATAATGCATCCAATCGCCAAAGTAAAGAATAAGTTTGTGCTCGCATAGAGCTTACAACCAAATCAAATTTATTGTATCAAATAACGGAATCATGATAACTAATGAGGTAAGCTAAGTAAACTCCATAAAGAAGCCATTGACTTCATCCTGAATGTTCATACTAATGATCCCATCCTCGTTAGAAATCATCTTGGGAGCAGCATCAACATCCGATTGTGGCACCGTAGGGCCAACCATGTGCTCAACCTCCATGGCAACATTGGCGGCATTAGAGACCGCCAAAGCCGCCGCAATGGGCACATCTGGGGTCGCCACCATGGGCGCAGGAGAAGGCGTAGGGATCATCACGGGTGCTACCTTGGGTGCTGGTGGTGCTCCCTCCTGAGCCAAAACAAGATGCGTCTCACATGCCTTCCAAGCCTTTTACGCATCAACGAACTCATGTGGTGTGCGGAACTAGCAGGAGAAATGCTCCACTGAGCCACACCGGAAGCAGTCATGAGGCCTCTGCCCTCCCTTACCCAACTTTTGCTGCTTAGCCGGAGCGGAGAGTTGAGGGCCCTTATTCTTGCCCTTGCAGCCCCTCTTCTTCTGTTGAGGCTAGCGGACTTTGAGAGCATTCACCTCCTGATGAGAACCTCCCCCCCAAGTGGTTGCGCGACAAAGTTCTTTTTCAAAACCTCGTCCCGCGCCTCCGCTACCTGTAGGACGTCAATCAACTCTGAATACCTTGTGTAATTTCCCTGGTGGAAGTTTCATGAGGACTGGACCGCGTCAGGGTGGAAAGTGGAGAGGGTTTTCTCAATCTTTTGGGTGTCTGTAACATCAGTACCACACATCTGAAGAGTCGTACAAAACCAGTGCAACACTGAATTGTACTCCCCAACCGTCTTGAAGTCCGTGAACCTCAGACGGATCCACTCTGCCTCTACGTGCAGCTTCACAGTGTACTTCAGCCGCTCAAACTGCTGCTTAAGAGCGGACCAAAGGCCAGAAGCACTCTGCTCAGCCATATACTCATCTTTCAGAGTAGGCGATAGATGATGGCGGAGGAAATGCAGAGCTTGGGCATTTTCGGGTGCGAACTTGGGGTCAGTGGGGGCTGATACGTCTCCAACGTATCTATAATTCTTTATTGTCCCATGCTAGTATATTAACTATTTTGGATGTTTTATATGCATCAATATGTTATTTTATATTATTTTTGGGACTAACCTCTTAACCTAGAGTCCAGTACTAGTTTTTGTTTTTCCTTGTTTTTGAGTTTTACAGAAAAGGAATATCAAACGAAGTCCAAAAAGAATAAACTTTTGCAATGATTTTTCTTGGTCCAGAAGACACCTACGAGACTTGGAGAGGAGGTCAGAAGACCTACGAGGAGACGGCAAGCCGTAGGGGTGCACCTAGGGGGGGCTGGCTTGTGGGCCCCCTGAGATCCTCTAACCCTAATCTTTGGCCTATAAATTCCCAAATATTCCCGAACCAACAAAAGCATCCACTAAAATACTTTTCCACCGCCGCAAGCCTCTGTTCCCATGAGATCCCATCTTGGGGCCTTTTCCGGCGATCTGCCGGAGGGGGAGTCGATCACGGAAGGCATCTACATCAACCCTATTGCCTCTCCGATGATGCGTGAGTAGTTTACCATAGACCTATGGGTCCATAGCTAGTAGCTAGATGGCCTTTTATCTCTCTTTGATCTTCAATACAATGTTCTCCTCGATGTTCTTGGAGTTCTATCCGATGTAATACTTTTTTGCGGTGTGTTTGTCGAGATCCGATGAATTGTGGATTTATGATCAGATTATCTATGAATATTATTTGAATCTTCTCTGAATTCTTATATGCATGATTTAATATCTTTGTATTTCTCTTCGAATTATCGATTTGGTTTGGCCAAGTAGATTGGTATTTCTTGCAATGGGAGAGGTGCTTAGTTTTGGGTTCAATCTTGCGGTGTCCTCACCCAGTGACATAGTAGGGGTAGCGAGGCACGTATTGTATTGTTGCCATCAAGGATAAAAAGATGGTGTTTTCATCATATTGCTTGAGTGTATCCCTCTACATCATGTCATCTTACTTAAGGCGTCACTATGTTCTTATGAACTTAATATTATAGATGCATGTTGGATAGCGGTCAGTGTGTGGAGTAATAGTAGTAGATGCAGGCAGGAGTCGATCTACTTGACACAGACGTGATGCCGATATTCATAATCATTGCCTTGGATATCGTCATAACTTTGCGCTTTTCTATCAATTGCTCGACAGTAATTTGTTCACCCACCGTGTTATTTTCTTTCAAGAGAGAAGCCTCTAGTGAAACATGTGGCCCGGGGTCTATTTTCCATCATATATTTTCAAATCTATAAACCGAAAAACCCAAAAATATCTTGCTGCAATTTATTTGTTTTTACTTTATTTTATGTTTTAGTAATCTTTTATATCTATCTCTATCAGATCTCATCCTTGCAATTAACCGTGAAGGGATTGACAACCCCTTTATCGCGTTGGGTGAAAGTGTTTCATTGTTTGTGCAGGTGCATAGATTGGAGACTTGCTTGTACCTCCTATTGGATTGATACCTTGGTTCTATAATTGAGGCAAATACTTATCTTTACTTTGTTGCATCACCCTTTCCTCTTCAAGGAAAAAACCAATGCAAGCTCAAGAAGTAGCAGGAAGAATTTCTGGCGCTGTTGCCGGGGAGGTTCTACATCAAGCCTACCAAGTACCCATCATAAACTCTCATCTCTTGAATTAGATTATTCGGCATTTGCCTCTCGTTTTCCTCTCCCCCACTTCTAAAATGATTTTTTGAAAAACACAAAAAGATTTGCCTTTTTATTTGCCCTTCTTTCATTTGTCTTTTCGTTTGCTTTTTGTTTGCTTGTGTGCTAGATGGCTTGCTTTGTCACGACGACTCAAGAGAATACTAAGTTGTGTGGCTTTTCCAACACTAATAATAATGATTTTATTAGTACTCCGATTGCTCCCGCCACTAGTGCGGAATCTTTATGAAAGAACAATTTTCTAGCCTTTCCAGTGAAGATGGTGCATCCCATCTAAATACTTTAATTGAATTGTGTAATATGCAAAAGAAAAAAAGATGTGGATAATTATATTGTTAAATTGAAGCTATTTCCGTTCTCACTACGAGATCCTGCTAAAACTTGGTTTTCATCTTTGCCTAAAAACAGTATTGATTCATGCAATAAGTGTAAAGATGCTTTTATTTCCAAGTATTTTCCTCCCGCTAATATCATCTTTGTTAGGAATGATATAATGAATTTTAAGCAACTTGATCATGAACATGTTGCACAATCTTGGGACAGGATGAAATTGATGATAAGAAATTGCCCTACGCCTGGTTTGAGTTTATGGATGATTATACAAAAAAATATGCAGGATTGAATTTTGCATCTAGAAATCTTTTAGATCCCGCTGCGGGAGGTACTTTTATGGAAATCACATTAGGAGAAGCTACTAAACTCCTAGATAATATTATGGCAAATTACTCTCAGTGGCATACTGAAAGATCTTCTACTAGTAAAAAAGTGCATGCGATTGAAGAAATTAATACTTTGAGTGGAAAGATGGACAAACTTATGAAATTGATTGCTAGTAAGAGTTCTCCTATTGATCCCAATGATATGCATTTGTCTACTTTGATTGAGAACAATAATGAATCTATGGATGTGAATTTTGTTGGTAGGAACAATTTTGGTAACAACGCTTATAGAGGTAATTTCAACCATAGGCCTTTTCCTATTAATTCCTCTAATAATTATGGTAATTCCTATGAAAATTCTTATGGAAATTATAATAAATTCCCTCTGATCTTGAGAACAATATTAAAAATTTCATTAATTCTCAAAATGCTTTCAATGCTAGGTTGAAGAAAAATTGCTCAAATTTGATGATTTGGCTAGGAACGTTGATAGAATTTCTCTTAAGATGATTCTTTGAAAATTAGATCTATGCAACCTAAGCATGATATTAATGAATCTTTGAAAGCTATTAGGATTTCTATTGATGAGTGTAAAGAAAGAACCGCTAGGATGCATGCTAAGCAAGGTTCGTTTTTAAAAGCATGTTCTTCTATTTCTTGTGGTAATAATGATGAAGATCTTAAAGTGATTGGTGTGACTCCTATTGAATCTTTGTTTGCTAATATAAATCTTGGTAAGGATGGGACTAGAGATGATTCAACTTTAGTTAGAAGGCGTCCCAATGATTCAGAGTTTAAAGATCTTAATGGAAAAATTGATAAAAGTGGATTGGAGAGCTCAAGACTTTAAGTAGCGATGAACCCACTATTTTGGATTTCAAGGACTTTAACTTTGATAATTGTTCTTTGATAGATTGTATTTCCTTGTTGCAATCCATGTTGAATTCTCCTCATGCTTATAATCAAAATAAAGCTTTTACTAAACATATCATTGATGCTATGATGAAATCCTTTGAAGAAAAACTTGAGTTGGAAGTTTCTATCCCAAGAAAGCTTTATGATGAGTGGGAACCTACTATTAAGATTAAAATTAAAGACTATGAGTGCCATGCTTTGTGTGATTTGGGCGCTAGCATTTCCACGATTCCAAAAACTTTATGTGATGTGCTAGGTTTCCGTGAATTTGATGATTGTTCCTTAAATTTGCATCTAGCGGATTCCACTATTAAAAAACCTATGGGAAGGATTAATGATGTTCTTATTCTTGCAAATAGGAATTATGTTTCAGTAGATTTCATTGTTCTTGATACAGATTTCAATCCCACATGTCCTATTATTCTTGGTATACATTTCCTTAGAACGATTGGTGCAATTATTGATATGAAAAAAGGAAACATTAGGTTTCAATTTCCGTTAAGGAAGGGCATGGAACACTTTCCAAGAAAGAAATTAAGTTGCCATATGTATATATTATGAGGGCCACTTATGGATTTAATACCAAAGATGACAATACCTAGATCTATTGCAATATGCCTAGCTAGGGTTAAACAATAGCGCTTGTTGGGAGGCAACCCAATTTTATTTTTATGTTTTTTGTTTTGCTACTGTTCTTTAATAAATTACACATTATTACCTCTGTAGTAATTGTGTTTTGGTGTTTTGATCAGTGTTTGAGACAAGTAAGACCTTTGTGATGGTCTACGGTGATAGTTGATTTGATCTTGCTGGAAAACAGAAACTTTTGCGTCCAGTAGCATAAATTTTTGTAATTCACATAAGAGACTAAACCTTCTGAATTTTTTACACAAGATTGATGTACGGATTTCCCAGGTTGTCCTAATTTTTCAGAATTTCTAAAGTTACAAAAGTTTGAGCTTAATTCAGATCTTCACAGGCTGTTCTGTTTTTGACAGATTCTGTTTTTCTTGTGTTGTTTGCTTATTTTGATGAATCTATGGGTAGTATGGGGGGTTATGAACCATGGAGAAGTTGGAATACAATAGATATTACACCAATATAAATAAAGAATGAGTTCACAACAGTGCCAAAAGTTGTGATTTGTTTTTCTTATACTAACGGATCTCATGAGTTTTTTGTTGAGTTTTGTGTTGTGAAGTTTTCAAGTTTTGGGTAAAGATTTGATGGACTATGGAATAAGGAGTGGCAAGAGACTAAGCTTGGGGATTCCCAAGGCACCCCAAGGTAATATTCTAGGACAACCAAGCATCTAATCTTGGGGATGCCCTGGATGGCATCCCCTCTTTCGTCTTCAATCCATCGGTAAATTTACTTGAGGTTGTATTTTTATTCACCACATGATATGTGTTTTGCTTGGAGCGTATGATATGAGTCTTTGCTTTTTAGTTTGCCACAATCATCCTTGTTGTACACACCATTTCAGAGGGACACGCATTAATCGTGAATTTGTTATAATACTCTATGTGCTTCACTTACATTTTTTGAGCTAGGCTATATGCTCTAGTACTTCACTTATATCTTTTTAGAGCACAGCGGTGGCTTTATTTTATAGAAATTGTTGAACTCTCATGCTTCACTTATATTATTTTGAGAGTCTTAAACAGCATGATAATTTGCTTAGGTTATGAATTTAGTCCTAATATGATGGGCATCCAAGAGGGATATAATAAAAACTTTCATATAAAGTGCATTGAATACTATGAGAAGTTTGATTCCTAGCATATTGTTTTGAGATATAAAGATGGTGATATTAGACACATGCTAGTGAGTAATTATGGATTGGTAGAAATACTTGTGTTAAAGTTTGTGATTCCCATAGCATGCACGTAAGGTGAACCGTTATGTGATGAAGTTGGAGCATTATTTATTTTTTGATTGCCATCCTTTGTGTTGAGGTCGAGATCGTGCGATGGTTAACTCCTACCAACCCTTACCCTAGGGGCATGCGTGTAGTACTTTTTTTCAACAACTTCTACACTTTTGCAATAAGTATGTGAGTTCTTTATGACTAATGTTGAGTCCATTGATTATAAACACTCTCACCCTTCCACCATTGCTAGCCTCTCTAGTACCGCGCAACTCTCGCTAGTGCATTACACCCACCATATATCCTTCCTCAAAACAGCCACCATGCCTACCTATTATGGCATTTCCATAGCCATTCCGAGATATATTTCCATGCAACATCCACCGTTCCGTTTATTATGACATGCTTCATCATTGTCATATTGCTTTGCATGATCATGTAGTTGACATCGTATTTGTGGCAAGGCCACCATTCATATTTTTTCATACATGTCACTCTTCAGTCATTGCACATCTCGGTACACCTCCGTAGGCATTCATATCGAGTCATATATTTGTTCTAGTATCGAGTTGTAATTCTTGAGTTGTAAAGTAAATAAAAGTGTGATGATCATCATTATTAGAGCATTGTACCAAGTGAGAAAAGGATGATGGAGACTATGATTCGCCCACAAGTCGGGATGAGACTCCGGACGAAAAATAAAAAAAAGGCCAAAGAGCCCACACAAGAAATGAGAGAAAAGAGAGAAGGGGCAATGCTACTATCCTTTGTCCACACTTGTGCTTCAAAGTAGTACCATGATCTTCATGATAGTGAGTCTCCTATTTTTGTCACTTTCATATACTAGTGGGAATTTTTCATTATAGAACTTGGCTTGTATATTCCAATGATGGGCTTCCTCAAATTTCCCTAGGTCTTCGTGAGCAAGCAAGTTGGATGCACACCCACTTAGTTTCTTTTTGAGCTTTCATATACTTATAGCTCTAATGCATCCATTGCATGGCAATCCGTACTCACTCAAATTGATATCTATTGATGGGCATCTCCATTGCCCGTTGATACCCCTAGTTGATATGAGACTATCTCCTTCTTTTTGTCTTCTCCACAACCATCATATTCTATTCCACCTATAGTGCTATGTCCATGGCTCACGCTCATGTATTTCGTGAAAGTTGGAAAAGTTTGAGAACACTGAAGTATGAAATAATTGCTTGGCTGATTCCGAGGTTGTGCATGATTGAATTTTTTTTTGTGCAGTGAAGATGGAGCATAGCCAGACCATATGAATTTTGAGAATACATGATTGCTTTATTAGTATTCTTGAAGTATTATTGTTTTTATGTCAATATTAAACTTTTGTTTTGAATCTTATGGATCTGAATATTCATGCCACAATAAAGAATATTACATGGATAAATATGTTAGGTACCATTCCACATCAAAAAATTTGTTTTCATCATTTACCTACTCGAGGACGAGCAGGAATTAAGCTTGGGGATGCTTGATACGTCTCCAACGTATCTATAATATTTGATTGTTCCATGCTATTATATTATCTATTTTGGATGTTTTATATGCATCAATATGCTATTTTATATTATTTTTGGGACTAACCTATTAACCTAGAGCCCAATGCCAGTGCCATGTTTTTTTCCTTGTTTTTGAGTTCTATAGAAAAGGAATATCAAACGGAGTCCAAATGGAATAAAACTTTTGCAATGATTTTTCTTGGACTAAACACACCTACGAGACTTGGAGAGGAGGTCACAAGACCAATAGCAGTGTTGGAAATATGCCCTAGAGGCAATAATAAAATGGTTATTATTATATTTCTTTGTTCATGATAATTGTATGTTATTCATGCTATAATTGTGCTATCCGGAAATCGTAATACACGTGTGAATACATAGACCACAACATGTCCCTAGTAAGCCTCTAGTTGACTAGCTCGTTGAGCAACAGATGGTCATGGTTTCCTGACTATGGGCATTGGATGTCATTGATAATGAGATCACATCATTAGAAGAATGATGTGATGGACAAGACCCAATCCTAAGCATAGCTCAAAGATCGTGTAGTTCGTTTAGCTAGAGCTTTTCCAAATGTCAAGTATCATTTGCTTAGACCATGAGATTATGCAACTCCCGGATACCGTAGGAGTGCTTTGGGTGTTCCAAACGTCACAACATAACTAGGTGACTATAAAGGTGCACTACGGGTATCTCCGAAAGTGTCTGTTGGGTTGGCACGAATCGAGACTGGGATTTGTCACTCCGTATGACGGAGAGGTATCTCTGGGCCCACTCGGTAATGAATAATCATAATGAGCTCAATGTGACCAAGTGTCTGGTCACGGGATCATGCATTACGGTACGAGTAAACTGACTTTCCGGTAACGAGATTAAATGAGGTATTGGGATACCGACGATCGAGTCTCGGGTAAGTAACGTACCGACTGACAAAGGGATTGTATACGGGGTTGATTGAATCCTCGACATCATGGTTCATCTGATGAGATCATCGAGGAGTATGTGGGAGGAAACATGGGTATCCAGATCCCGCTGTTGGTTATTGACCGGAGAGGCGTCTCGGTCATGTCTACATGTCTCTCGAACCCGTAGGGTCTACACACTTAAGGTTCGGTGACGCTAGGGTTGTAGAGATATAAGTATGCAGTAACCCGAAAGTTGTTCGGAGTCCCAGATGAGATCCCGGACGTCACGAGGAGTTCCGGAATGGTCTGGAGGTGAAGAATTATATATAGGAAGTGCAGTTTTGGCCATCAGGAAAGTTTCGGGGGTCACCGGTATTGTACCGGGACCACCGGAAGGGTCCCGGGGGTCCACCGGGTGGGGCCACCTATCTTGGAGGGCCCCGTGGGCTGAAGTGGGGAGGGGAACCAGCCCCTGGTGGGCTGGTGCGCCCCCCCTTGGCCCCCCATGCGCCTAGGGTTGGAAACCCTAGGGGGGGCGCCTCCACTTGCCTTGGGGGGCAAGCCACCCCTCTTGGCCGCCGCCCCCCTTTGGAGATGGCATCTCCTAGGGCCGGCGCCCCCCCCCCTAGGGGGCCTATATAAAGAGGGGGGAGGGAGGGCAGCCGCACCCATGCTCTTGGCGCCTCCCTCTCCCATTGCTACACCTCTCCCTCTCGTAGAAGCTCGGCGAAGCTCTGCCGTGATCACTGCTGCATCCACCACCACGCCGTAGTGCTGTTGGATCTCCGTCAATCTCTCCTTCCCCCTTGCTGGATCAAGAAGGAGGAGACGTCTTCCTCAACCGTATGTGTGTTGAACGCGGAGGTGTTGTCCGTTCAGCACTAGGATCATCGGTGATTTGGATCACGACGAGTACGACTCCCTCAACCACGTTCTCTTGAACGCTTCCGCTCGCGATCTACAAGGGTATGTATATGCACTCCTTTCTCTCGTTGCTAGATGAACTCATAGATTGATCTTGGTGAAAGCGTAGAAAATTTTTATTTTCTGCAACGTTCCCCAATAGTGGTATCAGAGCTAGGTCTATGTGTAGTTCTCTTTGCGCGAGTAGAACACAAATTTGTTGTGGGCGTAGATGTTGTCAACTTTCTTGCCACTACTAGTCTTATTTTGCTTCAGCGGTATTGTGGGATGAAGCGGCCCGGACCGACCTTACACGTACGCTTACGTGAGACAGGTTCCACCGACTGACATGCACTAGTTGCATAAGGTGGCTAGCGGGTGTCTATCTCTCCCACTTTAGTTGGAGCGGATTCAATGAAAAGGGTCCTTATGAAGGGTAAATAGAAGTTGGCAAATCACGTTGTGGCTTTTACGTAGGTAAGAAAACGTTCTTGCTAGAACCCTATTGCAACCACGTAAAACATGCAACAACAATTAGAGGACGTCTAACTTGTTTTTGCAGCATATGATTTGTGATGTGATATGGCCAAAAGTTGTGATGAATGATGAATGATATATATGTGATGTATGAGATCATGTTCTTGTAATAGGAATCATTACTTGCATGTCGATGAGTATGACAACCGGCAGGAGCCATAGGAGTTGTCTTTATTTTTGTATGACCTGCGTGTCATTGAGAAACGCCATGTAAGTTACTTTACTTTATTGCCAAACGCGTTAGCCATAGTAGTAGAAGTAATAGTTGGTGAGCAACTTCATGGAGACACGATGATGGAGATCATGATGATGGAGATCATGGTGTCATGCCGGTGACGAAGATGATCATGGAGCCCCGAAGATGGAGATCAAAGGAGCTATATGATATTGGCCATATCATGTTACTATTTGATTGCATGTGATGTTTATCATGTTTGTCATCTTGTTTACTTAGAACGACAGTAGTAAATAATATGATCCCTCATAATAATTTCAAGAATGTGTTCCCCCTAACTATGCACCGTTGCGAAGGTTCGTTGTTTCGAAACACCACGTGATGATCGGGTGTGATAGATCCTAACGTTTGAATACAACGGGTGTAAGCCAGATTTACACACGCAATACACTTAGGTTGACCTGACGAGCCTAGCATGTACAGACATGGCCTCAGAACATGGAGGACCGAAAGGTCGAGCATGAGTCGTATAGAAGATACGATCAACATGGAGATGTTCACCGACGTCAACTAGTCCATCTCACGTGATGATTGGACACGGCCTAGTTGACTCGGATCGTGTTTCACTTAGATGACTAGAGGGATGTCTAATCTGAGTGGGAGTTCATTAAATAATTTTGATTAGATGAACTTAATTATCATGAACTTAGTCTAAAATCTTTACAATATGTCTTGTAGATCAAATGGCCCACGTTACCCTCAACTTCAACGCGTTCCTAGAGAAAACCAAGCTGAAAGATGATGGCAGCAACTATAAGGACTGGGTCCGAAACCTGAGGATAATCCTCATAGCTGCCAAGAAAGATTATGTCCTAGAAGCACCGCTAGGTGAAGCACCAATCCCAGAGAACCAAGACGTTATGAACGCTTGGCAGTCTCGTGCTGATGATTACTCCCTCGTTCAGTGCAGCATGCTTTACAGCTTAGAACCGTGGCTCCAAAAGCGTTTTGAGCAACACGGAGCATATGAGATGTTCGAAGAGCTGAAAATGGTTTTCCAAGCTCATGCCCGGGTCGAGAGATATGAAGTCTCCGACAAGTTTTTCAGCTGTAAGATGGAGGAAAATAGTTCTGTCAGTGAGCACATACTCAAGATGTCTAGGTTGCACAACCGCTTGACTCGGCTGGGAGTTAATCTCCCGGATGACGCGGTCATTGACAGAATCCTTCAGTCGCTTCCACCGAGCTACAAGAGCTTTGTGATGAACTTCAATATGCAGGGGATGGAAAAGACCATTCCTGAGGTATATTCAATGCTGAAATCAGCGGGGGTGGAGATCAAAAAGGAACATCAAGTGTTGATGGTGAATAAAACCACTAAGTTCAAGAAAGGCAAGGGTAAGAAGAACTTCAAGAAGGACGGCAAGGGAGTTGCCGCGCCCGGTAAGCCAATTGCCGGGAAGAAGTCAAGCAATGGACCCAAGCCTGAGACTGAGTGCTTTTATTGCAAGGGAAGTGGTCATTGGAAGCGGAACTGCCCCAAGTACTTAGCGGACAAGAAGGCCGGCAAAACCAAAGGTATATGTGATATACATGTAATTGATGTGTACCTTACCAGTATTCGTAGTAGCTCTTGGGTATTTGATACCGGTGCGGTTGCTCATATTTGTAACTCAAAACAGGAGTTGCGGAATAAGCGGAGACTGGCGAAGGACGAGGTGACGATGCGCATCGGTGAAAGCACAAGTGCTCCCTAGGTGGTTTTGGTAATTAATGTCAACATATCTCTTGTTGGACTAACACTTTTATCTAGTATGTTTCAGATAAGTTCAACAATGGAGTGGCATGGACTAAAGGATGTGGGAACTCCTTCAAGATGCTAAGGACAAAGTATTGGCTCAAGCTTCAAGCTCAAGACTCTTCATTTTACATTTTAGTGATCCAAGATCACATTGAGTCTATAAGAAAAGCCAATACTATCAAGGATGGATGAGGTGTTTCTTAATGAGCCTCTTGCTTCAAGTGCTTAGTGATATGCTCCAAATACCCTCAACTACTTTCCCACTTCCACACATATGTCCTAAACCTAAAAGTCAAACTCGGCCCCACTTATTCTTTCTATCCGGCGCCACCGAGTTCATATGTCATAGCCACTGCCACAAACCCTAGGCAAATTGGTCTCACCGATAGGGATCTCGGTCTCACCGAGATGGGATTGTAATCTCTCTGTGTATGTCCATTATCAAAATCGGTCTCACCGAGTTTGAGTAATCGGCACTACCGAGATTACAATGCAAACTCTCTGGTTAACTTATTATCAAAATTGGTCCCACCGAGTTTGAGTAATCGGTCCCACCGAGTTTGCCTGACCAACTCTCTGGAAAGCTAATTACCAAAATCGGTCCCACCGAGTTTGTGTAATCGGTCTTACCGAGATTACGTTATGCCCTAACCCTAACCATATCGGTCCTACCGAGTTGCATTTCAGTCCCATCGAAAATCCTAACGGTCACTAGATTTGCTAAATCGGTCCGACCGAGTTTACCAATTCGGTCCCACCGAGTTTGGCAAGTTGTGTGTAATGGTTAGATTTTGTGTGGAGGCTATATATACCCCTCCACCTCCACTTCATTCGTGCAGAGAGATATCAGAACAAACCTACACTTCCAAGTTACCATTTCTGAGAGAGAACCACCTACTCATGTGTTGAGGCCAAGATATTCCATTCCTACCATATGAATCTTGATCTCTAGCCTTCCCCAAGTTGCTTTCCACTCAAATCTTCTTTCCTCCAGATCCAAAACCTATGAGAGAGAGTTGAGTGTTGGGGAGACTATCATTTGAAGCACAAGAGCAAGGAGTTCATCATCAACGCACCATTTGTTACTTCTTGGAGAGTGGTGTCTCCTAGATTGGCTAGGTGTCACTTGGGAGCCTCCGACAAGATTGTGGAGTTGAACCAACGAGTTTGTAAGGGCAAGGAGATCGCCTAATTCATGAAGATCTACCACTAGTGAGGCAAGTCCTTCGTGGGCGACGGCCATGGTGGGATAGACAAGGTTGCTTCTTCGTGGACCCTTCGTGGGTGGAGCCCTTCGTGGACTCGCGCAACCGTTACCCTTCGTGGGTTGAAGTCTCCATCAACGTGGATGTACGATAGCACCACCTATCGGAACCACGCCAAAAACATCCGTGTCTCCAGTTGCGTTTGAATCCTCCAGAACCCTTCCCTTTACATTCTTGCAAGTTGCATGCTTTACTTTCTGCTGCTCATATACTCTTTGCATGCTTGCTTGATATGTGTTGTGAATGTTAAACTTGTGCCTAAACTCCACTTAAACTTAAGAACTTAAAAACTGCAACTTTGGTACTTAGTGTCTAATCACCCCCCCCTCTAGACACCTCTTCTCAAGGTCCTACAAGTGGTATCAGAGCATTGGTCTCCATTGCCTTGGTTTAATCACCATTGGAGGAAGATGGATGAGTCTACTTTGGGGAGTCTTAGACATAGAGTGCCTATTCTTGATGGAGAGTATTTTCATGAGTGGAAAAATGAGATGCTTGTAATGTTCAATCAATATCACTTGAACAAGTACATTGCTAGCCCTTGTGCACCTCATGTTGATCCTATGCATCCTACCCTTGATGAGTCAATTTACATGGTTAGGAATCTTAGAACTGCCGAACTTATTATTAGAGGATTGCCTAGAAACTTGATTGGATGTTTGCCTACTCTTGAGTGTGCCTACACTATATGGAAATTTCTTGAGGAACGATTTCTAGATTATTCCTTGAAAAATCTTGATGAAATTCTCCATAAGTCTATTGCTTTGAGTAAGATGAATACTAGTGATCCTATGTTTGGTGATCGTCTATTTGAGATTACAAACCTTATGCGTGCCAAAGGAGATGTTGGAATTATTAGTGATATTATTTCCGAAGCTATAAAAATTCATAAGCAAGATCATTGTCAAACTCACTCTAACGAATCACCCTCTCTAGGATTTGATCCACCACATGACAATGTTGAACATGGATACTATGATGAGGATGATGATAGTGACTTTGATCTTGATGATGCAATGAGACATTTTGGTCTTATGGAAAATCTTCAGGGATATATGTCAGGAGGAAAGGAATGGGTTCTTGATAGTGGATGTACCGATCACATGACCGGAGATAAAGACATGTTTCGTGAGCTTGCTAAAAATGATAGTCCTCAAAAGTACGTCACTTTCGGTGAAAGCTCAAAGGGTAAGGTGGTTGGCCTCGGTAAGGTGGCCATATCACATGATAGCTCCATACAAAATGTTATGCTCGTCAAATCTCTTGGTTACAACCTACTTTCAGTATCTAGACTTGTTAATTTCGGTTTTAATGTCCTATTTACTGAAGTAGATTGCCAAGTGTTTTGTCGAGACAATCATAAAATGGTCTTTACCGGTATACGTAGAGGTGATCTATACATTGTTGATTTCACTAAAAAGGCTCAACCTAAAACTTGCTTCATTGCTAAATCCTCAAAAGGTTGGTTATAGCATAGACGATTAGGTCACGTTGGCATGAGAAACCTTGACAAGCTTATTAAAGGGAATCATATCCTTGGTGTTAACGATGTCATGTTTGATAAGGATAGACTTTGCAGTGCTTGTCAGGCAGGTAAACAGGTTGGAGGAAGGCATCCCGTGAAGAACATCATGACCACAAAGAGGCCACTTGAGCTACTTCACATGGATCTTTTTGGTCCCAACTCTTACAAGAGTCTCGGTGGAAATTCTTTTGGTCTAATTATAGTTGATGATTTTTCAAGATTTACGTGGGTGTTCTTTCTCGATGATAAATCGCAGGTCCAAAAGATCTTCAAAAACTTTGCTAGGAAGGCCCAAAACCAATTTGAAGTGAAGATCAAGAAGGTTCGCAGCGACAACGGAACGGAGTTCAAGAACGCAAATGTGGACACCTTTCTTGACGAAGAAGGGATTTCACACGAGTTCTCGGCTACGTACACACCTCAACAAAATGGAGTTGTTGAGAGGAAGAACCGGACGCTCATCGAAATGGCGAGAACGATGCTTGATGAGTACAAGACGCCGAAGCACTTTTGGGCAGAAGCGGTTGAGACAGCTTGTCATGCAACAAATCGCTTGTATCTTCACAAGCTACTCGGCAAGACGGCATACGAGCTCCTCACCGGTAACAAACCCCAAGTTGGATACTTTCGAGTATTCGGCTCAAAGTGCTACATTCTTGATAAGCATCGTCATTCTAAATTTGCTCCTAAGTCTCATGAAGGTTTCCTACTAGGTTATGGCTCAAACTCTCACACTTACCGTGTCTACAACAATTTCACCCGAAAGGTTGAAGAGACGGTAGATGTGAAGTTTGATGAATCTAACGGCTCGCAAGTAGAGCAATTGCCAATTGATGTAGGAGACAAAGATCCTTCGGAAGCAATCCAAGACTTGTCTATTGGCAAGGTCCGTCCAACGGAGGTGAAGGAGAGTACCTCGTCCGTCCAAGTGGAAGCTTCTACTTCACGACAAGGTGAACCAAGAGTTGATACGGAAGCATCCACAAGTGGGACACACCAAGATGAAGAAAACGAGGAAGTGCATCAAGATGAACGTCAACAACCTCCTTCTCCACCACGACAAGAGAACGACAATGCCAACAATGAAGAAGGCCAAGAAGAAGAACAAGATGAAGAAGAAGTTCAACCAAGAACAAGCAAAATCTTTCACGAGTTCGAGCAAGAATTGCTAAAGACCATCCCGTCGAGCAAATCTACAATGATATTCAAACCGGGAGAATCACTCGCTCTAAAACTCGTCTAGCTAACTTTTGTGAAAACTATTCTTTCATCTCTAGCATTGAACCTATGAAGGTCGAAGAAGCATTGGAAGATCCGGATTGGATAAATGCTATGCATGAAGAGCTACACAACTTTGAGAGGAACCAAGTTTGGACATTGGTTGAGAAGCCCGACAACAACCACAACATCATCGGTACCAAATGGGTGTTTCGCAACAAGCAAGATGAAGATGGACAAGTAGTTCGCAACAAAGCATGTCTCGTCGCCCAAGGTTACACACAAGTCGAAGGTATGGACTATCGTGAGACTTACGCTCCCGTTGCTAGACTTGAGTCCATCCGCATCTTACTTGCCTATGCTAATCACCATGATATCACCTTGTACCAAATGGACATTAAAAGTGCTTTTCTAAATGGTGAAATAGAGGAGGAAGTTTATGTTAAACAACCTCCCGGCTTTGTCAATCCTAAGAAACCCAATCATGTTTACAAACTTCACAAAGCTCTTTATGGTCTTAAACAAGCTCCTAGAGCATGGTATAAATGCTTGACCAAGTTCCTTATTGAAAAAGGCTTTGAAATTGGGAAAATTGATTCCACACTTTTTACTAAAAGGGTTAATGGAGAACTCTTTGTGTGCCAAATTTATGTTGATGATATTATATTTGGTTCAACTAACCCTCATTTTAGTGAAAAGTTTGGGAAGCTAATGTCGGAGAAGTTTGAGATGTCTATGATGAGTGAACTCAAATTCTTTCTTGGGTTGCAAATCAAGCAAACTAAGGAAGGTACTTTTGTTTCTCAAACGAAGTACACCAAGGACCTATTCAAGAAGTTCAATATGCAAGAATGCAAAGGTATGTCTACACCCATGCCTACTAGTGGACATCTTGACTTGACCAAAGATGGTGAACCGGTTGATCAAAAGGTTTATTGCTCTATGATTGGTTCATTATTATATCTATGTGCTTCATGTCCCAATATCATGCTAAGTGTGTGCATGTGTGCACGATATCAAGCTGCTCCTAAAGAATGTCATCTTAAGGCCGTGAAAAGGATAGTGAGATACTTAATTCATACACCAAGTTTTGGCATTTGGTATCCTAAGAGGGCCTCTTTCGATCTTGTTGGCTACTCCGACTTGGACTATGCCGGAGACAAGGTTGATAGAAAGTCCACTTCGGGTACTTGTCAATTTCTTGGTAGATCTCTTGTGTCTTGGTCCTCCAAGAAACGAAACTCGGTATCCTTATCCACCGCCGAAGCGGAATACATTGCCGCTGGTTCATGTTGTGCTCAATTACTTTGGATGACCCAAACTCTTAAAGATTATGGGATATATGTGAAACATGTTCCATTGCTTTGTGACAATGAAAGTGCTATCAAAATTGGTCATAATCCTGTGCAACATTCTTGAACTAAGCATATTGAAGTTCGTCATCATTTCATTCGAGATCATGTTGCTAAGGGTGACATTGATCTTAAGCATGTTCGCACCGAAAAGCAATTAGCGGATATATTCACTAAACCTCTTGATGAGAAAGTGTTTTGCAGGTTAAGAGGAGAATTGAACATCATTGATGCTTCAAACTTGGAGTAGAAACTCCATTGGATACATGCAAGACATGAGCTTATGACTAATCCTTGATATCTCTCTTATGATGAAAATCTTATGTCTTGGATATATTTGTATCTTGCATGTTATCTAACCCATGTAGGTACTTGGTTGAATCTAATTTCATGAGATTGTAACCTACTCATATCTTGAGCAATCTCTACATCACCAAGTCTGTACACAAAGGTGGTTGAAGCCAAGGAAGCATGGAACCATTCAAACATATCCTTTGATAAATTCTATGTTGAGCTTCATGATTGTCATTTTTGGATACACAAGTGCTCTTCCTTGCAAGAACTAACCCATGTAGGTAGATGGACTCAAATTCCAAGTGGTGCTCCAAATTCTTGATAAGCTACATCACCCTTGAGCAACCCACACAAGTTCAACTACATGGACAACACCACCAACCAAGGTATGTTATTCCATCTTAGAGAAGCTTTACTCCAAGTCATGAGTTAAAGCAACTCGACAAGATGTGAATACATCAAGATGCTTAAACGAAAAATGGCAACCCCATTTTGAGCTTAAACGATGAGTATGACCTATGATCAAGTGATCTCACTTGACTCCTAAGTCAATATACTCTAACATAGGTGACTTTGTCACCGACCATCTCTAGATGAAGTTCTCTTGTGTTCTTTTCTGAGTTTTTGCATTTGTCTCATGCATATGTGCTTCCCCTTTCAAAAAAAACTTCATCTAGATTTCTTTCTGTTTGCTCTGCATTTTCTGCATCAAATTTATTGCATATCATTCAGTTAATTCCTTGCAAATCCTTGTGAGATATTATTAGTATAGTGAGCTGAGGTGAAAAGTGTTTTCTCTGTGATGAACTCGGTTTCACCGATTTGTTGTTTTCGGTCCAACCAAATCCTATCGGTACAACCGAAGCCTACCACTCGGTGCCACCGATTTCACAACAGGAAAAACAGTTTGCCACTTATTCTGTGTTTCTTCTGATCCAGCTCCACTCAATGAATCTTGTCCTCTACAAGCATCCCATTTTTTATAAATGCTTTGTGCTGTGACTCAAGGATCAAACCCTTCTTGGAAATTGATGTCAAAGGGGGAGAGAGAGATCACATCAAAGCTTATCACTTAAAGAGATCACATCAGAGAGAGAGTATCACCTCCTCAGGGGGAGAGAGAGATCTCCAGGGGTAGAGAATACTAGTAGAAAGTATTCTCAAGGATCCCAGATGCTTGGTGTTCAAGAGGAGAGATGCCACATGTCTTCTTGAGGGGAAAGACATGTTCATTCGTGCTTATTTGCATTAGCTCTGTTCATTTATATCTTTCAGCTCTGATTTTCTGTTCCCTATCTTCTCCCAGCATCCCATGCTAGATTCAGGGGGAGCAAGACATCTAAGGGAAAGAAATCATTCAAATTCATTGCATATATTTACTCTTGGGGACATGTCTAATCCAATGTAGTACTTAGTACTCACTCTCTACATGTCATCCCAGTCTTGGTATTCTTGTGGTTTCTTTTGTTTGCTCTGGCTAGTAGATGTATTTGTGTTGTCTGACCTTGTTTACGCAGGTTCATTCCATCCTAAGCCAACTCAAGACTACAAGGTAAGTATATGCATCACAATCATGTGTATGAGGAATTCTTGCTGATGTACATACTGTTTGCAAGAAGGACTCATGGGCATGAAGGTATTTCCTTTAATACTTTTTGCTCTGATGCATATGGCCAAGATACATGTAACACATTGCCTGCTCTATCATGGTTATGCTCTCACATGCTTCTATATTTCATATTCACATGATTGCATACATGTAGGGGCAGCCTATGCTTGTTACATATCTTTCCAAAGCTTTACTTGCTATTCTCTATATCTTTATCTAGAGCTTTGATGTATGTTGTCATCAATTACCAAAAAGGGGGAGATTGAAAGCACAAGTGCTCCCTAGGTGGTTTTGGTAATTAATGTCAACATATCTCTTGTTGGACTAACACTTTTATCTAATATGTTTCAGATAAGTTCAACAATGGAGTGGCATGGACTAAAGGATGTGGGAACTCCTTCAAGATGCTAAGGACAAAGGATTGGCTCAAGCTTCAAGCTCAAGACTCTTCATTTTACATTTTAGTGATCTAAGATCACATTGAGTCTATAGGAAAAGCCAATACTATCAAGGAGGGATGAGGTGTTGCTTAATGAGCCTCTTGCTTCAAGTGCTTAGTGATATGCTCCAAATACCCTCAACTACTTTCCCACTTCCACACATATGTCCTAAACCTAAAAGTCAACTCGGCCCCACTGATTCTTTCTATCCGGCGCCATCGAGTTCATATGTCATAGCCACTGCCACAAAACCTAGGCAAATCGGTCTCACCGAGATGGGATTGTAATCTCTTTGTGTATGTCCATTATCAAAATCGGTCTCACCGAGTTTGAGCAATCGGCACTACCGAGATTACAATGCAAACTCTCTAGTTAACTTATTATCAAAATCGGTCCCACCGAGTTTGAGTAATCGGTCCCACCGAGTTTGCCTGACCGACTCTCTGGAAAGCTAATTACCAAAATCTATCCCACCGAGTTTGTGTAATCGGTCTTACTGAGATTACGTTATGCCCTAACCCTAACCATATCGGTCCTACCGAGTTGCATTTCGGTCCCACCGAAAATCCTGACGGTCACTAGATTTGCTAAATCGGTCCGACCGAGTTTACCAATTCGGTCCCACCAAGTTTGGCAAGTTGTGTGTAACGGTTAGATTTTGTGTGGAGGCTATATATACCCCTCCACCTCCTCTTCATTCGTGGAGAGAGCCATCAGAACAAACCTACACTTCCAACTTACCATTTCTAAGAGAGAACTACCTACTCATGTGTTGAGGCCAAGATATTCCATTCCTACCATATGAATCTTGATCTCTAGCCTTCCCCAAGTTGCTTTCCACTCAAATCTTCTTTCCACCAAATCCAAATCCTGTGAGAGAGAGAGAGTTGAGTGTTGGGGAGACTATCATTTGAAGCACAAGAGCAAGGAGTTCATCATCAACGCACCATTTGTTACTTCTTGGAGAGTGGTGTCTCCTAGATTGGCTAGGTGTCACTTGGGAGCCTCCGACAAGATTGTGGAGTTGAACCAAGGAGTTTGTAAGGGCAAGGAGATCGCCTACTTCGTGAAGATCTACCGCTAGTGAGGCAAGTCCTTCGTGGGAGACGGCCATGGTGGGATAGACAAGGTTGCTTCTTCATGGACCCTTCGTGGGTGGAGCCCTCCATGGACTCGCGCAACCGTTACCCTTCGTGGGTTGAAGTCTCCATCAACGTGGATGTACGATAGCACCACCTATCGGAACCACGCCAAAAACATCCGTGTCTCCAATTGCGTTTGAATCCTCCAAAACCCTTCCCTTTACATTCTTGAAAGTTGCATGCTTTACTTTCCGCTGCTCATATACTCTTTGCATGCTTGCTTGATATGTGTTGTGAATGTTAAACTTGTGCCTAAACTCCACTTAAACTTTAAGAACTTAAAAACTGCAACTTTGGTACTTAGTGTCTAATCACCCCCCCCCCCTCTAGACACCTCTTCTCAAGGTCCTACAGTCGGGAATGGTTCCAAGGTCGATGTGATCGCCGTCGGCACGCTACCTCTACATTTACCTACGGGATTAGTTTTAAACCTCAATAATTGTTATTTAGTACCAGCTTTGAGCATGAACATTGTATCAGGATCTCGTTTAATTTGAGATGGCTACTCATTTAAATCCGAGAATAATGGTTGTTCTATTTATATGAGAGATATGTTTTATGGTCATGCCCCGCTGGTGAATGGTTTATTCTTAATGAATCTCGAGCGTAATGTTATACATATTCATAGTGTGAATACCAAAAGATGTAAAGTTGATAACGATAGTCCCACATACTTGTGGCACTGCCGCCTTGTTCACATTGGTGTCAATCGCATGAAGAAGCTCCATGCTGATGGACTTTTAGAGTCTCTCGATTATGAATCATTTGACACATGCGAACCATGCCTCATGGGCAAAATGACCAAGACTCCGTTCTCCGGAACAATGGAGCGAGCAACCAACTTGTTGGAAATCATACATACTGATGTGTGCGGTCCAATGAGGGTTGAGGCTCGCGGAGGATATCGTTATGTTCTCACTCTCACTGACGACTTGAGTAGATATGGGTATGTCTACTTAATGAAACACAAGTCTGAGACCTTTGAAAAGTTTAAGGAATTTCAGAATGAGGTAGAGAATCAGCGTGACCGAAAGATAAAATTCTTACGATCAGATCGTGGAGGAGAATATTTAAGTCACGAATTTGGTACACACTTAAGGAAATGTCAAATCATTTCACAACTCACGCCGCCTGGAACACCTCAGCGTAACGGTGTGTCCGAACATCGTAATCACACTTTATTGGATATGGTGCGATCTATGATGTCTCTTACCGATTTACCGCTATCATTTTGGGGATACGCTCTAGAGACAGCTACATTCACTTTAAATAGGGCACCGTCTAAATCTGTTGAGATGACACCGTATGAATTATGGTTTGGGAAGAAACCTAAGCTGTCGTTTCTAAAAGTTTGGGGATGCGATGCTTATGTCAAGAAACTTCAACCTGAAAAGCTCGAACCCAAGTCGGAAAAATGCGTCTTCATAGGATACCCTAAGGAAACCATTGGGTATACCTTCTACCTAAGATCCGAAGGCAAGATCTTTGTTGCCAAGAACGGGTCCATTCTGGAGAAAGAGTTTCTCTCGAAGGAATTAAGTGGGAGGAAAGTAGAGCTTGATGAAGTACTGGCTCTTGAAACGGTAAGTAGCGTAACTCAGGAAGATGTTCCTGTGGTGCCTGCACCGACAAGAGAGGAGGTTAATGATGATGATCAAGATACTTCGTATCAAGCTCCTACTGAACTTCGAAGGTCCACAAGGACACGTTCCGCACCAGAGTGGTACGGCAACCCTGTCTTGGAAATCATGTTGTTAGACAACGGTGAACCTTCGAACTATGAAGAAGCGATGGCGGGCCCAGATTCCAACAAATGGCTTGAAGCCATGCAATCCGAGATAGGATCCATGTATGAAAACAAAGTATGGACTTTGACAGACTTGCCCGATGATCGGCGAGCGATAGAAAACAAATGGATCTTTAAGAAGAAGACGGACGCGGATGGTAATGTTACCATCTATAAAGCTCGACTTGTCGCTAAGGGTTATCGACAAGTTCAAGGGGTTGACTACGATGAGACTTTCTCTTCCGTAGAGAAGCTGAAGTCCGTCCGAATCATGTTAGCAATTGTCGCATACTATGATTATGAGATATGGCAGATGGACGTCAAAACGGCATTCCTTAACGGACATCTTAAGGAAGAACTGTATATGATGCAGCCGGAAGGTTTTGTCGACCCTGAGAATGCTAACAAGGTATGCAAGCTCCAGCGATCCATTTATGGGCTGGTGCAAGCATCTCGGAGTTGGGACATTCGCTTTGATGAGATGATCAAAGCGTTTGGGTTTATGCAGACTTATGGAGAAGCCTGCGTTTACAAGAAAGTGAGTGGGAGCTCTGTAGTATTTCTCATATTATATGTAGATGCCATACTTTTGATGGGAAATGATATAGAACTTTTGGACAACATTAAGGCCTACTTGAATAAGTGTTTTTCAGTGAAGGACCTTGGAGAAGCTGCTTACATATTAGGCATCAAGATCTATAGGGATAGATCGAGACGCCTCATAGGTCTTTCACAAAGCACATACCTTGATAAGATATTGAAGAAGTTCAATATGGATCAGTTCAAGAAAGGGTTCTTGCCTGTATTGCAAGGTGTGAGATTGAGCTCGACTCAATGCCCGACCACGGCAGAAGATAAAGAAGAGATGAGTGTCATCCCCTATGCCTCAGCCATAGGGTCTATTATGTATGCCATGCTGTGTACCAGACCTGATGTAAACCTTGCCGTAAGTTTGGTAGGAAGGTACCAAAGTAATCCCAGCAATGAACACTGGACAGCGGTCAAGAACATCCTGAAGTACCTGAAAAGGACTAAGGATATGTCTCTCGTTTATGGAGGTGACGAAGAGCTCATCGTAAGGGTTACATCGATGCTAGCTTCGACACAGATCTGGATGACTCTAAGTCACAAACAGGATACGTGTATATTTTGAATGGTGGGGCAGTAAGCTGGTGCAGTTGCAAGCAAAGCTTCATGGCGGGATCTACATGTGAAGCAGAGTACATGGCAGCCTCGGAGGTAGCACATGAAGCAATCTGGGTGAAGGAGTTCATCACCGACCTAGGAGTCATACCCAATGCGTCGGGGCCGATCGCACTCTTCTGTGACAACACTGGAGCTATTGCACTTGCCAAGGAGCCCAGGTTTCACAAGAAGACCAGGCACATCAAGCGTCGCTTCAACTCCATACGTGAAAATGTTCAAGATGGAGACATAGATATTTGTAAAATACATACAGATCTGAATGTAGCAGATCCGTTGACTAAACCTCTCCCTAGAGCAAAACATGATCAACACCGGAAAGCTATGGGTGTTCGATTCATCACAATGTAACTACAATATTGACTCTAGTGCAAGTGGGAGACTGTTGGAAATATGCCTTAGAGGCAATAATAAAATGGTTATTACTATATTTCTTTGTTCATGATAATTGTCTGTTATTCATGCTATAATTGTGTTATCCGGAAATCGTAATACATGTGTGAAATACATAGACCACAACATGTCCCTAGTAAGCCTCTAGTTGACTAGCTCGTTGATCAACAGATGGTCATGGTTTCCTGACTATGGGCATTGGATGTCATTGATAACGGGATCACATCATTAGGAGAATGATGTGATGGACAAGACCCAATCCTAAGCATAGCTCAAAGATCGTGTAGTTCGTTTAGCTAGAGCTTTTCCAAATGTCAAGTATCATTTCCTTAGACCATGAGATTGTGCAACTCCCGGATACCGTAGGAATTCTTTGGGTGTGCCAAACGTCACAACGTAACTGGGTGACTATAAAGGTGCACTACGGGTATCTCCGAAAGTGTCTGTTGGGTTGGCACGAATCGAGACTGGGATTTGTCACTCCGTATGACGGAGAGATATCTTTGGGCCCACTCGGTAATGCATGATCATAATGAGCTCAATGTGACAAAGTGTCTGGTCATGGGATCATGCATTACGGTACGAGTAAAGTGACTTGCCGGTAACAAGATTAAACGAGGTATTGGGATACCGACGATCGAGTCTCGGGCAAGTAACGTACCGATTGACAAAGGGAATTATATACGGGGTTGATTGAATCCTTGACATCGTGGTTCATCCGATGAGATCATCGAGGAGTATGTGGGAGCCAACATGGGTATCCAGATCCTGCTGTTGTTTATTGACCAGAGAGGCATCTCGGTCATGTCTGCATGTCTCCTGAACCCGTAGGGTCTACACACTTAAGGTTCGGTGACGCTAGGGTTGTAGAGATATAAGTATGCAGTAACCCGAAAGTTGTTCGGAGTCCCGGATGAGATCCCGAACGTCACGAGGAGTTCCGGAATGGTCCGGAGGTGAAGGATTATATATAGGAATTGCAGTTTCGGCCATCGAGAAAGTTTTGGGGGTCAATGGTATTGTACCGGGACCACCGGAAGGGTCCCGGGGTCCACCGGGTGGGGCCACCTATCCCGGAGGGCCCCGTGGGCTGAAGTGGGGAGGGGAACCAGCCCCTGGTGGGCTTGTGCGCCCCCCCCCCCCTTGGCCCCCCTGCGCCTAGGGTTGGAAACCCTAGGGTGGGGGGCGCCTCCACTTGCCTTGGGGGGGCAAGCCACCCCCCTTGGCCGCCGCCCCCCTTTGGAGATGGCATCTCCTAGGGCCGGCGCCCCCCCCCCCTAGGGGGCCTATATAAAGAGGGGGCAGCCGCACCCATGCTCTTGGTGCCTCCCTCTCCCATTGCTACACCTCTCCCTCTCGTAGAAGCTCGGCGAAGCTCTGCCGAGATCACTGCTGCATCCACCACCACGCCGTCGTGCTGCTGGATCTCCGTCAACCTCTCCTTCCCACTTGCTGGATCAAGAAGGAGGAGACGTCTTCCTCAACCGTACGTGTGTTAAACGCGGAGGTGCTGTCCGTTCAGCACTAGGATCATCGGTGATTTGGATCACGACGAGTACGACTCCCTCAACCCCGTTCTCTTGAACGCTTCCGCTCGCGATCTACAAGGGTATGTAGATGCACTCCTTTCTCTCGTTGGTAGATGAACTCATAGATTGATCTTGGTGAAAGCGTAGAAAATTTTTATTTTCTGCAACATTCCCCAACAAGGAGACGGCAAGCCGTAGGGGGGCGCCCCCTTGGCTTGTGGTCCCCCTGAGATCCTCTAACCCTAATATTTGGCCTATAAATTCCCAAATATTCCCGAACCAACAGACGCTTCCACCAAAATACTTTTCCACCGCGGCAAGCCTCTGTTCCCATGAGATCCCATCTTGGGGCCTTTTCCGGCGATCTGTCGGAGGGGGATTCGATCATGGAGGGCATCTACATCAACCCTATTGCCCTTCCAATGATGCTTGAGTAGTTTACCATAGACTTATGGGTCCATATCTAGTAGCTAGATGGTTTTTCTCTCTCTTTGATCGTCAATACAATGTTCTCCTCGATGTTCTTGGAGTTCTATCCGATGTAATACTTTTTGCGGTGTGTTTGTCGAGATTCGATGAATTATGGATTTATGATCAGATTATCTATGAATATTATTTGAATCTTCTCTGAATTCTTATATGCATGATTTAATATTTTTGTATTTCTCTTCGAATTATCGGTATGGTTTTACCAACTAGATTGATATTTCTTTCAACGGGAGAGGTGCTTAGTTTTGGATTCAATCTTGCGGTGTCCTCATCCAGTGACATAGTAGGGGTAGCGAGGCACGTATTCTGTTGTTGCCATCAACGATAAAAAGATGGGGTTTTCATCATATTGCTTGAGTTTATCGCTCTACATCATTTCATCTTACTTAAGGCGTTACTCTGTTCTTATGAACTTACTACTTTAGATGCATGCTGGATAGCGGTCGACGTGTGGAGTAAAGTAGAAGATGCAGGCAGGAGTCGGTCTACTTGACACGAACATGATGCCTATATTCATAATCATTGCCTTGGATATCGTCATAACTTTGTGCTTTTCTATCAATTGCTTGATATCAATTTGTTCACCCACCGTGTTATTTTCTTTCAAGAGAGAAGCCTCTAGTGAAACCTATGGTCCCCGGGTCTATTTTCCATCATATCGTTCAGACCTGTAAACCAAAAAAAAAACAAATTACCTTGCTTCAATTTATTTGTTTTTTCTTTAGTTTACGTTTTAGAAATCTCGTATATCTATCTCTATCAGATCTCATCCTTGCAATTGACCGTGAAGGGATTGACAACCCCTTTATCGCGTTGGGTGCTAGTATTTGATTGTTTGTGCGGGTGCATAGATTGGAGACTTGCTTGTATCTCCTACTGGATTGATACCTTGGTTCTCTAACTGAGGGAAATACTTATCTCTACTTTGCTGCATTACCTTTCCTCTTCAAGGGAAAAACCAATGCAAGCTGAAGAAGTAGCAGGGGCCAGCAGGGTCCCCTTACCGATAGCCCTCTGAAGGCTCTTGCCCTCGAGAAAGATCTCGCAGTCTGATGCCCATGTCATGTAGTTTAGCCTTGTCTGGGTCAACTCAGGAAACTCCTTGTTGACGATTCCGGCCATCTCTCAATTTATGCAAAAGTCATGAGATTGCGGCAGGTAATCTTTTGCATAAATGCGATGTTGATAAACTTTATTCAACAAAAATGGTGTTACACTATTTAGAACATGCTATTATAAGACTTACTTAAGGATTAAGAGTGCTAAACAATTAATCTATGGTAGTAAAATTATATAATAAAATCATGTTACACGAGATACCATGTTAAGCGCATCTAGTACGTGAGAACTGGCCCTAAAATTGAATTTCCAAGACATTTTAAGCCCAAATGCACGTTTTCAGCAAAAATAGAGAGTTCCAGGGACTTATACACAAAATATTACAGCAGGAATATAGTGGGCATAAATCTATAGTACAACGGGGCTAAAACAAAAAAATTCCGCGCACGCCTGCTGTCCAGCTCGTTCTTGCTCGGCAGCGGGCCGAGAAGGGGTCGTCGGCCCATTTAGTCAGCACCGCCACACCTCTCTTTTTTATAGAGAGGAAGCCGATAGCTGGGGCCCAGATGGGCCCAACAGCCAGCAGGCCGGCCCAGGCGATGCGCCGTCTTCCAAGGGGGCGATGCTCTAGGTTTCCCATTGCGCCCTCAGCGTGGGGGCGGCGGCGGCCCATGCATGGCCAGCACGCATGGCTGTGGAGGGCACAAGGGCGGTGTGTGGCGGTCACCCGACCGCTTTAGCGGGACGCGGGGGGTGGTGATGGTGGCAGGGGTGACTCACAGCGTCACGACAACGGGGTGAAGCGACAAGCGCGCGCTACAATGGCTGCGGTACAGATGGCGTGCATGCGCAGCGTCGGCCAGCGGGGTAGCCGTGGGCAGGAGGAGCAAGCACGTGGGCGCGCGGTGCAAGCGGTTCAGTGGGCAGACTGTGGCCACGACGCGACGCGGATGACCAGCGGAATCACAGCCAGCTGAGCACGGAGGCCAAGGCGAGCACGGGCGTGACACACGCACGGGCAGGGGTACTGCGCACATCGAGGTGCTTGTAGTCGGGGCCAGCAAGGCCCGTGACATCCTCGATGCCGACGAAGAACGCCTCCGGGTTTCAAGTCTTCGTTGTGTTCATCCGAAACTTCGACAGCGCGTGGCACATCAGATGCTTTGCGGCGTTACTGTGACCATCTATGTCACGATCTGTACCGACTCCTGTATAGTGCAATCAACAAATCCATTTGAAGGAAATATGCCCTAGAGGTAATAATAAAGTTGTTATTTTATATTTTCTTATTCATGATAAAGGTTTATTATTCATGCTAGAATTGTATTGATCGGAAACTTAAATCCATGTGTAAATAAATAAACAAATACCGTGTTCCTAGTAAGCCTCTAGTAGACTAGCTCGTTGATCAAAGATGGTTAAGGTTTCCTAACCATGGATATGTGTTGTCATTTGATAACGGGATCACATCATTAGGAGAATGATGTGATGGACAAGACCCACCCGTTAGCTTAGCATAATGATCGTTCAGTTTATTGCTATTGCTTTCTTCATGTCAAATACTTATTCCTTCGACTATGGGAATATGCAACTCCCAGATACCGAAGGAATACCTTGTGTGCTATCAAACGTCACAACGTAATTGGGTGATCATAAAAATGCTCTACTGGTATCTCCGAAGGTGTTTGTTGAGTTGGCATAGCTCTATATTATGATTTGTCACTACGAGTATCGAAGAGGTATCTTTGGGTCCTCTTGGTAATACAAATCATAAGCTTGCAAAAAAATGACTAAGGAGTTAGTCGCGAGGTGATGTATTACAAAACAAGGAAAGAGACTTGCCAGTAATAAGATTGAACTAGGTATGAAGATACCGACGATCAAATCTCGGGCAATTAACATACCGGTAGAGAAAGGGAATTGCGTATGTTGTCATAACGGTTCAACCGATAAAGATCTTCGTAGAATATGTAGGAGCCAATATGGGCATCCTGGTTCCGCTATTGGTTATTGATTGGAGAGGTGTCTCGGTCATGTCTACATAGTTCTCGAACCCGTAGGGTCCGCACGCTTCACATTCGTTGACGATATAGTCTTATATGAGTTATATGTTTTGGTGACCGATTGTTGTTCGGAGTCCCGAATAAGACCACGGACATGACGAGGAGTCACAAAATGGCCGAGAGGTAATTGATATATAGGACGATGGTATTTGGACAACGGAAGTGTTTCGGAACGTACTGGGAATTAATTGGGTCAACGGAAGGGTTCCGGGCATCCCCCCCCCCCCCCCACAAGTTATGGGCCTTATGGGCCAAAGGAGGAAACATACCAGCCCACAAGGGGGATGGTGTGCCCCTTCCCTTGGTTGGCCAGCCCTAGGTAAGGAAAAGGGGGAGGGCTAGTCCCTCCTGCCTTTCCCTCTCATGGGAGAAAGGAAAGGGGGGCGCCACCCTCCCGCGCCTTTCCCCGCGCTCCAAATAAGGAAAAGGGGTGCGCCTTGGGAAAGACCCCAAGTAGGATTCCCCTTACTTGGGCACCCCCCTTGGCTGCTGCTCCCTCCCTTTCACCTATATATATGTGGGAGGGGGTGCCTAGCACATAACAGACAATTGCCTAGCCATGTGCGGTTCCCCCTCCACCGTTTACATCCCCTGTCATATTTTCATAGTGTTTAGGCAAAGCCCTGTGGAGATCAATTCACCATCACCGTCACCATGCCGTCGTGCTGCCGGAACTCATCAACTACCTCGTCGTCTTGCTGGATCAAGAAGGCGGAGAACATCACCGAGCTGAACCTGTGCAGAATGTGGAGGTGTCGTACGTTCGGTACTTGATCGGGTTGAGGGTAAAAAACTTTGACTACATACGTAGACACACTCTCCCCTTTCGTTGCTATGCATCTCCATGGATAGATCATTGCGTGTGCGTAGAATTTTTTTGTTTTCCATGCAACGATTCCCTACAGTGGTATCAGAGCCAGGTCTATGCGTAGATGATATGCACGGAACACAAAGAAGTTGTGGGTTGTGATGTTCATACTACTTACCATCAACGTCTTATTTTGATTCTGCGGCATTGTGGGATGAAGCGGCCCAGACCAACCTTACATGTCCACGCGCATGAGACCGATTCCACCGACTGACATGTAACTAGTTTTGCATAAAGGTGGCTGGCAGGTGTCTGTTTCTCCTACTTTAGTTGAATCGAAGTTGACTGGGGCCAGTCCTTGAATAAGGTTAAAACAGAAAACTTGATAAATCACCGTTGTAGTTTTTGCCGTAGGTAAGAACGGTACTTGATAGTTTAGTGCGCTATGCTTTATGGCTTAGATACGGGACTTCAAAAATGTTTTGAACACCACGGAGCATATGAGATGTTTAAAGAGCAGAAATTGTTATTTCAGACTCATGCCCGTCGAGAGGTATGAGACATCTGACAATTACTTTGCCTACAAGATGGAGGAGAATAGCTCAACCAGTGAGCATGTGCTCAGAATGTCTGGGTACTACAATCGCTTGAATCAAGTGGGAGTTAATCTTCCAGATAATATGGTGATTAACAAAGTTCTCTAGTCACTATCACCAAGCTACTAGAACTTCGTGATGAACTATAATATGCAAGGGATAACAAAAATGATTCTTGAGCTCTTCGTGATGTTGAATTGGCGAAGGTAAAATCAAGAAAGAGCATCAAGTATTGATGGTTAACAAGACCACTAGTTTCAAGAAAAGGGCAAGGGAACGAAAGGGAACTTCAAGAAGAATGGCAAGCAAGTTGCCGCTCCCATGAAGAAGCCCAAAGCTGGACCCAAGCCAGAAACTGAGTGCCTCTACTGCAAAGGAAATGGCCACTCGAAGTAGAACTGTCCCAAATACTTAGCAGATAAGAAGGATGGCAAAGTAAACAAAAGGTATATTTGATATGCATGTTATTGATGCGTACCTTACTAGTGTTTGTAGTAGCCCCTGGGTATTTGATAACCGGTTCAGTTGCTGATATTAGCAACTCGAAATAGGAGTTGCAGAATAAACAGAGACTAGTTAAGGGCGAGGTGACGATGTGTGTTGGAAGTGATTCCAACGTTGTTACGATCACCATCGCACACTCCCTCTACGTTCGGGATTAGTGTCGAACCTAAATAAATTTTATTTGTTGTTTGCGTTGAGCATGAATATGATTAGATCATGTTTATTGCAATATGATTATTCATTTAAGTCAGAGAATAATTGTTGTTCTATTTACATGAATAAAACCTTCTATGGTCATACACCCAATGTGAATGGTTTATTGAATCTCGATTGTAGTGATACACATATTCATAATATTGATGCCAAAAGATGCAAAGTTGATAATGATAGTGTAACATACTTGTGGCACTGCTGTTTAGGTCATATTGGTGTAAAGCGCTCGAAGAAACTCAATGCAAATGGACTTTTGGAGTCACTTGATTATGAATCATTTGATACTTGCGACCCATGCCTCATGGGCAAGATGACTAAAACTCCGTTCTCCGGAACAATGGAGCGAGCTAATGACTTATTAGAAATAATACACACCGATGTATGCGGTCCAATGAGTGTTAAAGCACGAGGCGGGTATTGTTATTTTCTGACCTTCACAGATGATTTGAGTTGGTATGGGTATATCTACTTGATGAAACACAAGTCTGAAACATTTAAAAAGTTCAAAGAATTTCAAAGTGAAGTGGAGATCATCACAACAAGAAAATAAAGTTTCAACAATCTGATTGTGGAGGCAAATATTTGAGTTACGAGTTTGGCCTTCATTTAAAACAATGTGGAATTATTTCATAACTCACGCCACCTGGAACACCACAGCGTAATGGTGTGTCCGAACATCATAATCGTACTTTATTAGCTATGGTGTGATCTATGATGTCTCTTACCGATTTACCACTATCTTTTTGGGGTTATGCATTAGAGACAACCGCATTCACGTTAGATAGGGTACCGTCCAAATCCGTTGAGATGACACCGTATGAACTGTCGTTTGGTGATACGTCTCCAATGTATCTACTTTTCCAAACACTTTTGCCCTTGTTTTGGACTCTAACTTGCATGATTTGAATGAAACTAACCTGGACTGACGCTGTTTTCAGCAGAACTACCATGATGTTGTTTTATGTGTAGAAAAGAAAAGTTCTCGGAATGTCCTGTAAATCCACGAAGGCACTTTTCAGATTTAATAAGAATTTTTGGCAAAAGAATCAAGGCCAGGGGGCCCATGGGCTGTCCACAAGACAGGAGGGCGCCCCCCCTAGGGGCGCGCCCTCCTATCTCGTGGGCCCCCCGTACCTCCTCCGACCTCAACTCCAACTCCATATATACCGTCTCGGGGAGAAAAAATCAAGGAGAAAGTTTCATCGCGTTTCACAACACGGAGCCGCCGCCAAGCCCTAATCTCTCTCGGGAGGGCTGATCTGGAGTCCGTTCGGGGCTCCGGAGAGGGGATTCGTCGCCGTCGTCATCATCAACCATCCTCCATCACCAATTTCATGATGCTCACCGCCGTGCGTGAGTAATTCCATCGTAGGCTTGCTGGACGGTGATGGGTTGGATGAGATTTACCATGTAATCAAGTTAGTTTTGTTAGGGTTTGATCCCTAGTATCCACTATGTTCTGAGATTGATGTTGCTATGACTTTGCTATGCTTAATGCTTGTCACTAGGGCCCGAGTGCCATGATTTCAGATCTGAACCTATTATGTTTTCATGAATATATGTGTGTTCTTGATCCTATCTTGCAAGTCTATAGTCACCTATTATGTGTTATGATCCGACAACCCCGAAGTGACAATAATCGGGATACTTCTCGGTGATGACCGTAGTTTGAGGAGTTCATGTATTCACTATGTGTTAATGCTTTGGTCCGGTTCTCTATTAAAAGGAGGCCTTAATATCCCTTAGTTTCCACTAGGACCCCGCTGCCACGGGAGGGTAGGACAAAAGATGTCATGCAAGTTCTTTTCCATAAGCACGTATGACTATTTACGGAATACATGCCTACATTACATTGATGAATTGGAGCTAGTTCTATATCACCCTATGTTATAACTATTGCATGAGGAATCGCATCCGGCATAATTATCCATCACTGATCCATTGCCTACGAGCTTTTCACATATTGTTCTTCGCTTATTTACTTTTCCGTTGCTACTGTTACAACTACTACAAAAACCCAAAAACATTTACCTTTCATGTTGCTACCGTTACCATTACTATCATACCACTTTTGCTACTAAATACTTTGCTGCAGATACTAAGTTATCCAGGTGTGGTTGAATTGACAACTCAACTGCTAATACTCAAGAATATTCTTTGGCTCCCCTTGTGTCGAATCAATAAATTTCGGTTGTACTTCACCCTCGAAAGCTGTTGCGATCCCCTACACTTGTGGGTTATCAAGACTAATTTCTGGCGCCATTGCCGGGGAGCATAGCTCTATTCTCTGAGTCACTTGGGATTTATATCTGTTGATCACTATGAAGAACTTGAAAGACGATCGAACTACTATTTTTCCCTCAACTACGAGGGGAGGTAAGGAACTTCCATCTAGCTCTGCACTAGATTCTCCTTCCGTTATTAGTAAGCTTGCGACACCTAAACCTGCTACTGCTATGAATTCTGATATGTCGCATGTTATTGATGATGCCACTTCTGCTATGCATGATGAAACTACTTCTGTGCGTGATACTACTTTGCCATTAGGTGAATTTCTTGATGAACAACTTGCTAGAGTTAGGGGGAATGAAAATATTGAAGATGCTATTGATGATAGTGATGATGAACGTTCCCCAAATGATTATGTTTTACCTGTTGTTCCTAAGGGTTATGTTATGAATGAAAAAGCTGCTATGGAAATTCTTGCTTGCAATGATAGATCTGATCTTAAGAAATTATTAGCTAAATGGAAGCAGCAGTCTCTTAATGCTAGAATGAAACCCGATCCTACTTTTGCTACTTCACCTATCTGTGTTACTGATAAGGATTATGAATTCTCTGTTGATCCTGATATTATTACTTTAGTTGAATCTGATCCTTTTTATGGCCTTGAATCTGAAACTGTTGTGGCACATCTTACCAAGTTGAATGATATAGCCACCCTATTTACTCATGATGAGAAGTCTCGCTATTTATATATCCTTAAGATATTTCCGTTCTCATTAAAGGGTGATGCTAAGACTTGGTATAATTCTCTTGCTCCTGGTTGTGTGCGTAGTCCCCAGGATATGATTTATTACTTCTCTGCTAAATATTTCCCTGCTCATAAGAAACAAGCTGCCTTGCGGGAAATATATAATTTTGTGCAAATCAAAGAAGAGAGTCTCCCACAAGCTTGGGGGAGGCTTCTCCGGTTACTTTATGCTTTGCCTGATCATCCTCTTAAGAAAAATGAAATACTTGATATCTTTTATAATGGACTAACCGATGCTTCCAAGGACCACTTGGATAGTTGTGCTGGTTGTGTTTTCAGGGAAAGAACAGTCGACGAAGCTGAAATACTATTGAATAATATGTTGACTAATGAAAATAATTGGACTCTTCCCGAGCCAGTTCCTGAAGTAATTCCTGAACCAATTGAGCCAACTCCTGAGCCTATTCCTAAACCCACTCCGAAGAAGAGAGGTGTTTTATTTCTCAGTCCTGAAGATATGCAAGAGGCAAAGAAATCAATGAAAGAAAAAGGTATTAAAGCTGAAGATGTTAAGAATTTACCTCCTATTGAAGAAATACATGGTCTTAATATACCGCCTGAAGAACCACATTGTCTTGATAACCCGACACAGGTAGTAAAGGTAAATTCTCTCTATAGATATGATAAAGTTGAAATACCCTCTACTAAATTTCATAGCCCATGCTTAGATGAATTTGATGACTTTATGGCTAGACAAGAAAGTTTTAATGCTTATGTTGGTAGAGAGTTAAAGAATAATGCTTTCGAGATAGGACGCGTAGGTGATAATCTGGCTAGAGTGAAAGATGAACTTCACCGCGTTAGCAAATATGCTTCTATGGTTGCTACTCCAGCTGAGCAAGTACTCAAAGCTCAAAATGATTTGCTTGATGAATTGAATAATAAAAATGACTTTGCTGTTAGAGTGGCTACTAGAACTTGTAGAATGACTCAGGAACCTTTGTATCCTGAAGGCCACCCTAAGAGAATCGAGCAGATTCTCAGAGGAATAATTTATAGGCACCTAGTTCTTCTAAAAAAAAGAAGAATAAAAACAATAGAACGTTGCATGCTTCTAGTGAACCTACTATAGACACACCTGAGAATCCCAATGATATTTCTATCTCTGATGTTGAAACACAATCAGGTGATGAACATGAACCTAGTGATAATGTTAATGATAAAGTTCATGTTGATGCTCAACCTAGCAAAGACAATGATGTAGAGATTGAACCTGCTGTTGATCTTGATAACCCACAATCAAAGAATCAACGTTATGATAAGAGAGATTTTGTTGCTAGGAAGCATGGTAAAGAAAGAGAACCATGGGTTCAGAAACCCATGCCCTTTCCTCCTAAACCATCCAAGTCAAAGGATGATGAGGATTTTGAGCGCTTTGCTGAAATGATTAGACCTATTTTCTTACGTATGCGCTTAACTGATATGCTTAAAGTAAATCCTTATGCTAAATATATGAAGGATATCATCACAAATAAAAGAAAGATACCGGAAGCTGAAATTTCCACCATGCTTGCTAATTACACTTTTAAGGGTGGAATACCAAAGAAACTTGGAGATCCGGGTGTTCCAACTATACCATGCTCCATTAAAAGAAATTATGTTAGAACTGCTTTATGTGATCTTGGAGCCGGTGTTAGTGTTATGCCTCTCTCTTTATATCGTAGACTTGAATTGAATAAGTTGACACCTACTGAAATATCTTTGCAAATGGCTGATAAATCAACTGCTATACCTGTCGGTATTTGTGAGGATGTGCCTGTTGTGGTTGCAAATGTCACTATCTTAACGGACTTTGTTATTCTTGATATTCCCGAGGACGATAGTATGTCTATTATCCTTGGTAGACCTTTTCTTAATACTGCAGGGGCTGTTATTGATTGCAACAAAGGCAATGTCACTTTTCATGTTAATGGTAATGAGCATACGGTACACTTTCCGAGGAAACAATCTCAAGTTCATAGTATCAATTCTATTGAAAAAGTTCCAACTATCATTTTTGGAGGTTTTGAATTTCCTCTCCCTACTGTCAAGAAAAAGTATGATATTCTTATTGTTGGGGATTTTCATATCCCCGTTGAGGTAACTTAGTGTTATTCGAAATTTCTCCGGTTCCGTGTTATTCGGAATGAGTTTGTTAACAAGACTTGATCAACCTTGTTAGTGGATTCATTTTGATGATCACGAGATGGATGAAACTAGAAGGCACAACCTTCTGTACCCTCTTTTTACTTTCTGTTATTTAGAATAAATAAAGCAAAAATAGTATTATCTGTCTGTTTTCTGATTTATCCGTGCAATAAAAAATAGTCCGAAAATAAAAGTGCTCCAAATGCCCTGCAAATTTAGTATGATTTTTTCTGGAATATTTGAGGATTTTAGGCACTGAAAACACTGCAGGAGGGCCAAGCACCAGGCCACGAGAGAGGAGGGCCCCCCCCCTGTAGGGCGCGCCCCCTGTCTCGTGGGCCCCTGGTGGCTCCCCTCCACTTATGCCAGCACCCACACACTTCATCTTCTACCCAAAAAATCCCCATCCAGCTCAAGCCCGAGTTCTAGCTCGTTTTGCTGCGATTTTCGATCTCTTAGCTCAAAGCTCCATTCGCAAAACTGCTTTGGGAGATTGTTGCTTGGTATGTGACTCCTCCATTGGTCCAATTAGTTTTTGTTCTAGTGCTTTATTCATTGCAAATTTTTGCTGCATAGGTGACCATGTTCTTGAGCTTGCATGTTAAATTTTTGAGGTCCCAAGCAATTCCAATGCATGATATAGGCTCTAGGCACTTGTAGGAGTAGTTGCTATCAATCTTGTTTAGTTTTATCCACTTTTATTTTGAAGTTACTAAAATTTCAGAAATTTTCAGAAAAAGAAATATGCTTAGAAGAATGTACCAAGGTGGTTCCTCGGCAAAGAAAGGGCCCAGGATTGCTATACGTGAACAAGATGTTAATTTGCCAAGGGACGCAAATGTACGGGCTTGCGAGTGGCCATCCGATGATTTTATGGTCGAAGCAGGCTTCAAGGAGGAATTTGACGCGTATGTGCGTAATGCCGAGCTGGAGGACTTCTTACAAGATAAGTGTCCTCAATATTATCAATTGACTGATTCCTTTGTGCGGAGGTTCGAATATATTTCTTCGCGTAATTCTCCTAGTGTTATGTTTGATATTTATGATACATCTTATACCATGGATTTAGAGGATTTTACAACTGCTTGCAAACTCCCGAAGTGGGGTAATATTAATGATACTCCCAAACCTGAAGTTAGAAATTTTCTTGCTAGTATTACTGTGGGAGAATCTAGGGACGTAACACAAGCTACCATAGGGAGCATTCATTTTCCTGCTATACATTACTTTGCTCTCTTTATTGGTAAATGCATTAACGGTAAGGACGAAGTATGTCACATGTGTGCCCCTGATCTTTGTGTCCTCAAGAGTGCTGTGTCTAGGTTATAGAGGTTATAACTTGGGGGCAATAGTTGCACGTAGGTTGCATAATAATAGTAAAAGGGGAAATTTCTTTGGAGGAATTTATGCAACCCGTGTGGCAAATTTTCTTAATATAGCTCCACGAGAGGGGGATATGATTGTACCTCCTGTTTATTTAGATAAAGAAGCTATGTTTGATCATCAATTTCTTGAGAGGAATGAACAATTCCTCCATTATCGACTAATCTATGATAGACGCAACGTCGTCCCTGTTACTCTTCCTGCTCCCTACCTTTTTGATTATCAGGCAAAAGGAAGATATGTTATCACCAGGGAAGAAGCAGCTGAATATGAGAGGGGAATGGAGGCAGCTCGCCAACACGCTGCTGCCCAGGAGGCGGTTGCCTCTGCATCTCAGTACAACCCAGTTTCACTTATGGATATCAGCCAGGCGGTCCTTGGTATTAAACCAACTTAGGCCAAAAGCCTAAGCTTGGGGGAGTACGTATTTCTCACCGACTTTACATTCATGTTCACACACTAGTCGTCGGTGCTCATACTCTTTCATTGTATTATCCATGTTAGTTTAAATTTCTTTTTCTAGTTTTCTTCTTGTGTGTTTGATAAACCTTAAGAAAAACCAAAAAAATTAGTTAGTTTAATTTCCTTGCTTGTAGTAGAAATTAACATGAAAACCCAAAAAGATTTCTCGTTCTTCTTTTACTTGTTGGGAGCTTTCCCGTGTAAATAGTTTTATTTTCTTTTCTTTCTTTTGGGGGTCGAGAAGACCATATTGAAAATGCTTAGTGGCTCTTATATGCATGATTGATTATTTATATTTAGAGCCCATATTTCTTGTCTTCTCTCTTGAGTTGAATGCTTGCAGATTCCAGCTTAGTCCAATGCACGTGCACTCTTATTATTATACACTTCGTTCGGTCGTGCGAGTGAAAGGCAATAATGACGATATATGATGGACTTATTGGGATGAGAAAAGCTGGTATGAACTCGACCTCTCTTGTTTTTGTAAATATGATGATTCATCGTTCCTGAGTCAGCTATTATGAAGTAAACATATTTGCAATGACATTTAGAGATTATAGTTGCTTGTGCCATGCTTGATTAGCTATGAGTTATAATGGTTTACCTTGCGTGCCAACATGCTATTAGAATGATTATGATGTGATATGATGGGATGGTATCCTCCTTTGAACGTATTAAGTGACTCGACTTGGCACATGTTCACGCATGTAGTTGAATCAAATCAACATAGCCTTCATGATATTTATGTTCATGGTGGATTATATCCTACTCATGCTTGTATCGGTGTGAATTAATTTTAATGCATGCTTACGACTGTTGTCGCTCTCTCAGTTGGTCGCTTCCCAGTCTTTTGCTAGCCTTCACCTGTACTAAGCGGGAATACTGCTTGTGCATCCAAACTCCTTAAACCCCAAAGTTGTTCCATATGAGTCCACTATACCTTCCTATATGCGGTATCTACCTGCCGTTCCAAGTAAATTTGTATGTGCCAAACTCCAAACCTTCAAATGAAATTCTGTTTTGTATGCTCGAGCAGCTCATGTTACAACTAGGGCTGCCCATATCTTCCATGCTAGGTGGATTATTCTCACGAGGAGTGGACTCCGCTCTTCATTCACGAGAAAGGGCCAGTAACCGGGATGCCCAGTCCCATGATCCAAAAAGATCAAAGCGAATCAAAATAATTAAAAAAAACCCCAGGGCTGTTGTATGTTGGAAGCACTTGTTGTTTTGAGCAAGCCATGGATTGATGCTTGTTGGTGGTTGGGGGAATATAAACCTTTACCATTCTGTTTGGGAACTGCCTATAATGCATGTAGTATGGAAGATACAGCCATCTCATAGTTGTTGCGTTGACAGTGAAAGTATGCCACTCAAAATGTTATTCAATCTCTATTTTAAAATCGAGCTCTGGCACCTCTACAAATCCCTGTTTCCCTCTGCGAAGGGCCTATCTATTTACTTTTTATGTTGAGTCATCACCCTTCTTATTAAAAGCACCCGCTGGAGAGCACACTGTCATTTGCATTCATTATTATTGGTTTATATTGGGTATGACTTGACTGGATCTCTTTTACCATGAATTACAATGTTTAGTCAGTCCTTGATCTTTAAAGGTGCTCTGCATTTATGTTTTGCGGTCTCAGAAAGGGCTAGCGAGATACCATTTTGTTATATCATGTTATGATTATTTTGAGAAAGTGTTGTCATCCGAGTTTTATTATTATGACTCGCTAGCTGATTATGCTATTGATATGAGTAATTGTGAGACCTATGTGTTATTGTGAGTATGGTTAGTTCATAATATTTGCTGAAACTTGAATGCTGGCTTTTCATGTTTACAACAACAAGAGCAAACAGAGTTTGTAAAAGTTTTTCTTTATCACTTTCAGTTTATCAACTGAATTGCTTGAGGACAAGCAAAGGTTTAAGCTTGGGGGAGTTGATACGTCTCCAACGTATCTACTTTTCCAAACACTTTTGCCCTTGTTTTGGACTCTAACTTGCATGATTTGAATGAAACTAACCCGGACTGACGCTGTTTTCAGCAGAACTGCCATGATGTTGTTTTATGTGTAGAAAAGAAAAGTTCTCGGAATGTCCTGGAAATCCACGGAGGCACTTTTCAGAATTAATAAGAATTTTTGGCGAAAGAATCAAGGCCAGGGGGCCCACGGGCTGTCCACGAGACAGGGGGCCCCCCCCTAGGGCGCGCCCTCCTATCTCGTGGGCCCCCGGACCTCCTCCGACCTCAACTCCAACTCCATATATACCGTCTCGGGGAGAAAAAAATCAAGGAGAAAGTTTCATCGCGTTTCACGACACGGAGCCGCCGCCAAGCCCTAATCTCTCTCGGGAGGGCTGATCTGGAGTCCGTTCGGGGCTCCGGAGAGGGGGATTCGTCGCCGTCGTCATCATCAACCATCCTCCATCACCAATTTCATGATGCTCACCGCCGTGCGTGAGTAATTCCATCGTAGGCTTGCTGGACGGTGATGGGTTGGATGAGATTTACCATGTAATCAAGTTAGTTTTGTTAGGGTTTGATCCCTAGTATCCACTATGTTCTGAGATTGATGTTGCTATGACTTTGCTATGCTTAATGCTTGTCACTAGGGCCCGAGTGCCATGATTTCAGATCTGAACCTATTATGTTTTCATGAATATATGTGTGTTCTTGATCCTATCTTGCAAGTCTATAGTCACCTATTATGTGTTATGATCCGACAACCCCGAAGTGACAATAATCGGGATACTTCTCGGTGATGACCGTAGTTTGAGGAGTTCATGTATTCACTATGTGTTAATGCTTTGGTCCGGTTCTCTATTAAAAGGAGGCCTTAATATCCCTTAGTTTCCACTAGGACCCCGCTGCCACGGGAGGGTAGGACAAAAGATGTCATGCAAGTTCTTTTCCATAAGCACGTATGACTATTTATGGAATACATGCCTACATTACATTGATGAATTGGAGCTAGTTCTATATCACCCTATGTTATAACTATTGCATGAGGAATCGCATCCGGCATAATTATCCATCACTGATCCATTGCCTACGAGCTTTTCACATATTGTTCTCCGCTTATTTACTTTTCCGTTGCTACTGTTACAACTACTACAAAAACCCAAAAACATTTACCTTTCCTATTGCTACTGTTACCATTACTATCATACCACTTTTGCTACTAAATACTTTGCTGCAGATACAAAGTTATCCAGGTGTGGTTGAATTGACAACTCAACTGCTAATACTCAAGAATATTCTTTGGCTCCCCTTGTGTCGAATCAATAAATTTGGGTTGTACTTCACCCTCGAAAGCTGTTGCGATCCCCTACACCTGTGGGTTATCATTTGGCAAGAAACCTAAGTTGTCGTTTCTTAAAGTTTGGGGATGTGACGCATATGTCAAAAGGCTTCAGCCTGATAAGCTCAAACCTAAATCAGAGAAGTGCATCTTCATAGGATACCCTAAGGAAATAATTGGGTACACCTTCTACCATTGATCCGAAGGCAAGATCTTTGTTCCTAAGAATGGGTCCTTTCTAGAGAAGGAGTTCCTCTCGAAAGAAGTGAGTGGGAGGAATGTAGAACTTGATGTGGTAATTGTACCTTCTATCAAATTGGAAAGTAGCACATCACAGAAAACTGTTCCTGTGATGCCTACACCAACTAGAGAGGAAGCTAATCATAATGATCATGAAACTTCAGATCAAGTTACTACTGAACCTCGTAGGTCAACCAGAGCACGATCCGCACCAGAGTGGTACAGTAATCCTGTCCTGGAAGTCATGTTACTAGACCAAGGCGAACCTACAAACTATGAAGAAGCTATGATGAGCCCATATTCTGACAGATGGCTTGAGGCCATGAAATCTGAGATAGGATCCATGTATGAGAACAAAGTGTGGAATTTGGTGGACTTGCCCGATGATCGGTAAGCCATAAATGGATCTTCAACAAGAAGACTGACGCTGATGGTAATGTTACTGTCTACAAAGCCTGACTTGTCACAAAAGTGTTTTCGACAAGTTCAAGGGGTTGACTACAATGAGACTTTCTCACTCGTAGCGATGCTTTAGTCTATTCTAATCATGTTAGCAATTGTCTCATTTTATGATTACGAAATGTGGCAAATGGATGTCAAAAACTGCATTCCTTAATGGATATTAAAGAAGAGTTGTATATGATACAACCGGAATTTTTGTCGATCCTAAAGGTGCTAACAATGTTTGCAAGCTCCAGCGATCCATCTATGGACTCATGCAAGCATCTCGGAGTTGGAATATATGCTTTGATGAGGTGATCAAAGCATATGGTTTTATACACACCTATGGTGAATCCTGTATTTACAAGAAAGAGAGTGGGAGCTCTGTAGCATTTCTGATATTATATGTGGATGACATATTGTTGATTGGAAATGATATATAATTTCTGGATAGCAAAAAGGATACTTGAATAAGAATTTTTCAATAAAATACCTTGGTAAAGCTACTTATGTATTGGGCATCAAGTTCTATAGAGATAGATCGACACGCTTAATAGGACTTTCACAAAGCACATACCTTGACAAAGTTTTGAAGAAGTTCAAAATGGATCAGTCAAAGAAAGGGTTCTTGCCTGCATTGCAAGGTTTGAAGTTGAGTAAGAATCAAAACCAGACCACGGCAGAAGATAGAGAGAGGATGAAAGTCATTCCCTATGCCTCAGCCATAGGTTCTAAAAAGTATGCCATGTTGCATTCCAGACGTATTGTGTACCTTGCCATGAGTTTGTCAAGGGGGTACAATAGTGATCCAGGAGTAGATCACTGGGCAGCGGTCAAAATTTATTCTTAGTTACCTAAGAGGACTAAGGAAATATTTCTCGGTTATGGAGGTGATAAAGAGTTCGTCGTAAAGGGTTACGCCGATGCAAGCTTTGACACCAATTCGGATGACTCGGAGTCTCAATCTGGATACATATTGATAGTGGGAGCAATTAGCTAGAGTAGCACCATGCAAAGCATTGTAGACATAGAAATTTGCAAATGTACATACGGATCTGAATGTGACAGACCCGTTGACTAAAATTCTCTCACAAGCTAAACATGATCATACCTTAGTACTCTTTGTCTCTTGGATTTGTTACGACAGATGTCCTAGTGTGAGGACATAGTCGCGAGGCCAACGCATCTATGTGGTAGCTTGAGAGGGGTTGATTGGGATGAGAGACGCGAGGTGGATCAACACACAAGACAAGGATTTAGACAGCTTCGGACCCGGGAAAGATCATCCAGTAATAGCCCTACATGCTGTTTGTGGCTAGGTCTCATTACACACATGAGGGACTTGCTGTGTAAGCTGGCTCTCCTCGAGTTGTGTCTAGCCCTCTAGATGATTTATCCCCCCTTTGTTGGGGTGCCCTTCCCCTCCTTATATAAGTTGGAGGGGCGGGTTACATGTGGAGTCCTACTAGGACTAGGACTATTCTATAACAAGCAGAATCCTAGTCTTGCCCCCTTAAGGGAAAACTCCTTATGCCTTTCCTAGTAAACCGGCCCACCATAACATGAGCCAGCCGTCTGGGCCTTGGGCCTTGTTTTTCATCTGGCCCGCCCGCCGGGCCACCAGTGAGTCACAATGTTCAGGCGGGTTGCCCATAAACCGCCAGGTCCGAGCGGGTCGCTAGTGAGTCGCCAAGCTCCAACAGGGTCATACACCTGGTGGGTTACACCGCGGGGTATATCCCCGACATTAGCCCCTGGTTTAGCTTGGATTTATCCATGGTAAACTTATGCTGCAAAATAAACACAAGAGCAAATTTAACAGGTTGTGCTCTGGGTTAAAAGTTTTCCTGAGCCGGCACCTGATCATCCTTAATTCCTTGTCATTTTAAGCCTGGATGTGCGTCCATGATCTCATAGCAAATCTATTTTAGCAGATATGTTCAAACTTTGCCAATGCAAAAAATCCGGGCACTTCTTCTGAAAAATCCAGGTCAATAGGCCAGCTTCAGAGTCAATTTGCTGACATTGGCTCTTGTAAAGAAATATTATAAGAAATAATCCATTTGAGTTGGCCTTCAATGCTCTGACTTGACAAACATATTGGTCATGAAACATTCAACTAATATTCAGACGGCTTAAAGATGTAGATCTTGCCGATTTTTGATTGCCAAAATTGTCGGGTTATAAACAAATGATGTTGGGTCATGTAATTGAATTTCCTGAGCTATCCAAGCCAGAACTGAAAATATGATACCTGGTTTGTTTCAAAGAATTGAGAACTTGAAGATGTTCTTCCATTATATTCATATCACCTGTATCCCCCAAGTCTTAAGAAGGGAGCGTAGTAACAGCTTAAGACTTGCTTCAATATAAATGTTGCAACCTTGAAGAAATCCAAGTTGCTCATCTCAGTCACTAACCAAAATTGAATATTCCACATATGTAGCCCCCAAGTGCGGGGTTATCATGCTTGCAGTAACCTGGGACTTGTAATTGCCTTATGCTCATAAAAACTTCAACTAGTGTAGCCCCCAAGGGCCAGGTCATTATGCAATAATGAGTAGGGACTTCATAGATATGATCATGTAGACTTGAACATCAACGTGTAGCCCCCAAGGGCCAGCTTAGCAAGACAATACTGAGCTGGGACTTTATATGTACTTCATTGAAAACAACATCATATGATGTCACCCCCACCATGGGGCTCAAACCCACGTCCATAAGGTTAAGAGCCTTGTGCTCTACCAACTGAGAAATATATCCTTCAATATAATGGATTAAGGCTTGTGTACTTTGAATATTTGACAGGAGCAATTGGTAACCCCCAAGGGCCGGCTCATTAAGATGTGATGAGTCGGATCTTCAATAAGGCAAGTGAAAATGACCTTGCATTAGCCCCCAAGTGTCATGGTGCCTACTTGCAGCGACATGGGACTTCCATAATTGGTGTAATCATAATTTGACTAATGTAGCCCCCAAGTGCAGGATCGTATGCCTGCAGTGACTTGGGACTATTCCTTCCATTGTAGAATAAATCACACCCTCTGTCTAGATGATATTGTTGAATGCTCTGCATATCAATATTGAACCTTGCTCTCTATTGTGAGCTGGTATTCTTGAATGAAGAAATAATAACCATTACTCTGGAGCGGCTTTGAAAACCTCAGTCATAATACTGGTTATTGGTAACCATAAAAAATCCAGCCATTTTGACTATTAAATATTTGAATAATATAACCCGGTTTGAAAACCAGTTCCTGCAATATAAACCAGTATATCCATGCATATATGATGCATTCTATGATAATACAATGATGATGCAATGTATGATGCAAAGTTTGATGATGTATGTGCATGATAACAGAGTATAAAAAATGGCGGCCTTCGAAGCTCGAGTCTTACTTCAATGAAACTAGCATGATAGCCACTGGTTTATCCTTGCTTTCTCTAAGCCGGCTCTCACATGACCCAATCGATGTTTTAACCTGGATAAGTTCAGGGTCTTATTTAAAATATTGACTTATTGAGACTACACGGGGTCAGAGTAGCATCTTGCGAACAGGCAGGTTTAACCAAGTTTCAAAGAAGCTGGCTTAATAGCCTGGGTTTATCCTCGCTATCCGTAAGCTGGCCCTCACATGACAAACCGTCGTTTTAACCTTAACGAGTTCAGGGTCTTACTTAAAAGATTGTATGTTAAGAGTACGGTGGGTCATTCAGGATTTACCTGATGGAGAAGCATCTTGCATACAGGTAGGATAACCCGGAATTCAACATTTTATGTCTGGTCAAGAGGGTATGAAAGCTAAACCTGTTGGGTTGGAAGCCCCCAAGTGACCTTATGAACAAATAATAAAGACTCATATGTTTAGAAATGAAATGACAGAGGCCCTGAATTATCAGGGATGCCGGCTTTATTATATTGATCATAATATGATAAGCCCAAAAGGCAGGATACCCATGTTTGAACCGCGCATCATGGTAGCAAGTTCTCTTTGGCAACCTTTAAGTTTTCTGAAAACTCAAACTTGCGAGAGATGGCCTCCTCTTGAACCAGATGTTGAACCAAATATTGAGAGCTCAAAACTTTTGTGAGAGACGGATTTCCCTTGAACCGGATTTTAAACCGGAATCTTTTCTGATAACCCAGAAATCTTCCATTGAGTGCGAGGCACTTTTTAAGCCGGAAAGTTTCTAATAGCCTTTAGATTTTCACCAATGTGGTAGTAGCCTCCGGGACCGGGTTATTTTCCCTCCAATGACCCGGGGTTCTTCAATTTGCTGACACTGGCAAAATTTGCTGAGTCATGTCATTGTAGCCCCTGAGTCTTAAGACGACTCGAGGAGTTGGCTTGAGATTCTTCATACTTGGCCATGATATAAACCGGCATATAGTTGAATAACAGAATGCTGGAATTTATGTAAACTAGAAGCTTGAAGCGAGTTGATGATCCTCGCAATACTTATTGTATACTCCCGATATGAGTCATTAAAAAAAACTCCGTGACATGACAGTCACCTTTGCAGTAGACAATTTGTCCATGGTGAAGCTGAAGTTAATCACGGGCAAGTCGGCCGCAGGAGCAGACAGATGAGTCAGCCGTGACGTTGTAAACCGGTGCGGACGGACGAGTCAATCGCAGGTGCGGTCAGCCGCGCGGACGGGTGAGTCAGCCGCATCATGTTGATGTAAATTGGGCCGCAGAGGCGGCGACTTGCACATATATTCATTGAGCATCATGGCACGGTCAGATGCTAGTGCATGATAATGGTGGCGCAAGCTATATATCCAAGACACGACCATCTCTCTTGCAGTGAATAATTGTCCTGCCTCCAAAAAATACACAAACCAAAATAACTATTCTTTGATGAAAACAGTGTAAAAATATATAGAAAAGACAACACCTAGTATTTTTTGTCGGATGAATGTGGATGCTGATGATAAAATCATAGCAAATGCTTGACGCGACCCTAGCACCATGGCCTCATAGAAAGGGCATCTGACCACCGCTTTGATAAAAACGTCCGTGCAATATATGCCTCATTTGTGTGTTATAAAGTTCTTTCTGAGCTATTGATCCTCCACACCAAACCCATTAGCACAGTTCATACTCTTGTTGGACATCATCTGCAATAACTCCTGGCCTATAATATGGGCTATCACGTAACCCTTCCTGAATAACACCAGTAACTCATCGTTGTATCCTCAAACGATGTTTTTCACAATTTCAGTTTCTCAAGTGTGTTTCAGGCGAGCTCGGCAGGTTCCCGGAACGGAGGCCATGGCGGTAGCGGGTGGAGCCATCATTTAGAGCAGAGCCGCGGGAATGAGGCGGTGGCGCGAGGCCACATCAGAGATGGCCGCGAGGTCGGGCGACTCGGGAGGTCGCGACGCATAGAGGCGGTGAATGCTGCTGAGGCAAGCGCCGCACCAGCGAGGGCGGCTTACCATGGAGGCCAGGTGCGATGGCTTGAAGTGGCGGCTCAAGGCCGCGGTGGCGCAGCGGCTTGGACAACCTGGAGGTAGGCCGCGGTGTGGAGGACGTCGACGGCTCGGAAGCCGTCGGGGTGGCCGAACCTGATGCTTTTGCAAAGGGGAGATGCGGGCTGCGCTGGCGCAGAGTGGAAAGGCTCGGTGTGTCAAGGGCGCAGGCGCTCGAGGCGGCGCATCTTTGAGGCGGAGAAGGCGAGGCACGACTCAAGGTATAGCGAAGGGAGGTGAGTCGATGCAGCTCGGGCATGGCGAGCCAGCGCGGGTCACGAGTGGTCGGATCTAGTAGAACGGTGGGCTTGCGGTAACTGTATGCAACCCAACGGTGTCCAGCGGTTTTTGTAGGGCCAAGTGGAGGCGAGGCGATTTGAACCATATTCAGGCGGCGGTGGCTCCGCAGAGGTGGAGCAAAACCACGGTGGCGACTTGGGGACAAATGCGAAGACCGAGCCCCCGGCTTGCAACCGCCGCATGCTTCCGCAACTTTGACCTTGTAGTTTTTTGAAGTTGGAGATCGATTCGATCTTGCATCGGTTAATCACGCAAGAGAAAAGACCACATCTGATTTTCACTGGAATTTGTTGTTTTTGACTAATCGGATATTGCAATCCGTACTCAGCGGCGCCCGATGCAAGGCCACGGAGCTCAGCGATTTAGCGTGGGGTGGTTCAGCGTGAAACGGGCGACTTAAACTTTGGCGGAGGCGACTCAGAGTCGCGGCGACTTGAAGCTCTGGCGGAGGTGAAGCCGGCGGGTGGCGGAAGCGGGTAGGCCGGCTCCTGGTGCGGCGACAGCAAGTGGCTCGAAGCGAAGCCACAGCCATGTCCGTTTCCAAGTCACAGCCAGCTCCCTGATGTTTTGATCGGACAGCTTTCGTTCCTCTTGTTTTCGTCAGGTGATGAGTTGCTATCACAATTTAGGCCTATTAGTCTCTGCAATGTCCTATACAAGATTGCGACTAAGGTTTTGGCTAATCGGTTAAAAGGTATTTTACCAATTCTTATTTCTGAGGAGCAGAGTGCTTTTATCCCTGGCAGGTTGATTACTGACAATGTCTTAGTGGCGTATGAGTGTGTTCATGCAATTCGCAAGAGGAAGAGAAAGAAACCGTTTTGTGCAGTCAAGTTAGATATGATGAAGGCGTATGACAAGGTGGAATGGGTATTTCTTCAATGGACGATGGAACGTTTTGGCTTTGCACCGGAGTGGATTGCAATGATCATGAGGTGTGTAACGTTGGCATCTTTCTCAGTAAAGCTTAATGGTGGTTTGTCGAGGAGGTTTTCCCCATCCCGAGGTCTCCGGCAGGGTGACCCATTATCCCCCTACTTGTTTTTATTCTGTGTCGAGGGGTTCTCTGCTATGCTTAAAAAGGCTCAAGAGGAGGGGAGAGTGAAAGGGGTGAAATTTGGGAGCACTGGCCCCCATGTTACCCACCTTCTGTTTGCAGATGACAGCATTGTTTTCCTCGAAGGCTCTCATGACAGTATTGAAAGACATACTCACTAAGTATGAGGAGGCATCTGGTCAGCGTGTTAATATGCAAAAGTCATCTATATTCTTTGGCAAGGGCTATCCAGAGGAGGACAAGGAGACTCTCAAGAATGCTTTGGGGGTTCGGTCTGAGGCTTTGAGTGAGCGATACCTAGGATTACCAACACTGGTTGGGAAGTCCAAAGAGGGAACATTTAAATATGTGACAGAAAGCTCAAAGGGCAAGGTTAGTGGATGGAAGGGGCAAGGACTATCAAAAGCTGCACGTGAGGTATTGATCAAATCTGGGCTACAATCTGTACCAACCTTCACCATGAGTTGTTTTCAGCTTACAAAGAAGATGTGCCGGAAATTGACTTCGATCTCTTCAAAATTCTGGTGGGCGGCAACGAATGGTGAACGCAAGGTAAATTGGATATCGTGGCAGAAGATGTGCGTGGCAAAACAAGATGGTGGAATGGGCTTTCGAGACCACGAGGCCTTTAACCAAGCGTTACTGGTGAACCAAGCGTGGAGGATCCTGCAGGCACCTACGTCTCTGTGCGTGCATGTGCTGAAGGCTCGTTATTTCAGCGACAACTCCATCCTAACAGCAACAGCACCATCGTTCGCCTCGTACACATTTCGTACTATTCTCCATGGACGGGACCTGCTACGCGAGGGGATTATATGGCGCATTGGGGATGGAAGCAGTGTTAACATCCATCATGCAAACTGGATTCCACGAGCTGGGAGCATGCGGCCTCTTGGCCAGGTTTTTGCCACCGGCATGTCAAAGGTTGCAGACTTGTTAGCGCATGATGGAAGGAGCTGGGACATGGGCAAGGTGCGCTCTATTTTCTCTGATGGTGACGCTGAAGATATTAGGCAAATAGCTGTTGGGGGTCCTGGTACAGAAGACTACCCAGCCTGGAACTACACCAAAAATGGGGACTTCATCGTTAGATCTGCGTATCACCTAAGGATGAAGATGAATACAGCGAGGACCGGACAGCCGGAGTCCTCGAGCTCGGTGGCGAAGCATAAGGGATACTTAGCATTGTGGGATACGAATGCGCCGGCCAAGGCCAAGATCCATATGTGGAGGATGGTCCGCAATGGTCTAGCAGTTGGGGCTGAGCAACATCGGTGTCGGATCAAACCCGGTGTTTTTTGTGTGGTGTGTGGGCGAGAAGAAACGGTGTTGCATCGGTTCTGGACATGCCAACATTCTGCATTTTTCTGGCAGCTTTTTCGCTCGGAGAAGGGAGTTGGGGTGGCAATCCCACCAAGTTTGATTAGCTCCCAGAGTGCTCTAGCTCGCTGGTTACTAGAGTGGTTTGCCGAGGCTTCGAATGATGAGAGGGCGGCCATGGTTCAAGCAACATATGGTCTTTGGTTGGCGAGAAATGAAGCGAGGGATGGGAAGAAAATAGCGCCTCCACATGAAATAATAGGCATGGTAGTGTCGCATATGAATGAGTGGAAGGCTGTTCACACACATGATGTGCATCCGGCAGTCCCTACAGTCAAGGAAAAGTGGCGGCCTCCTGAGGAGGGATGGCTAAAAATTAACTCTGATGGAGCTGTGTCAAGAGATTCAGATAAGGGAGGAGCTAGAGCAGTTATTCGTGACCATGTTGGGGCGTTTAGAGCTGGTCTTTGCCATGTGTTCCGTGGAATCAAGGACCCGCAAATGGTGGAGATCTTGGCATGCAAACGGGGTCTTCAAGTGGCGAAAGAACTCAACGCTGATAAGGTACATGTTGAGATTGACTCTCAAAGTGTTGTAAACATATTGCAGAATCAACACAAGGAGTTGTCTAGTGCAGGGCCATGGATACAGGAGATCAAAACGATTCTTGCATCTTTCTCCGATTTTAGAGTCTCTTGGGTTCGCCGTTCCGCTAATGTTGCCGTGCATAAGTTAGCTAGAATTGGTGTGGGTGATGAACTTTGTAAGGTTTGGTTAGGGACTACCCCAGACTGTGTGCTTGATGTAATCTCGGATGAGATTCCGAATGCATTTGATTAAATAAAGCGGCATCGTTAACCCTACAAAAAGCAGTAATGACTTGTCCAATCTCCGTGTAACTTGCTGCAACACCTAAAAATCTCGGAACCTGAACAAACAATTTGCCTCGCCTCGGTTTCTAATGACAGCTCAACAGAAATTGACCCGGATTCGACGGATCATCTAGTTGTGGAGGTGCGCACCATGCAACCCTAATATTTCTTGAAATCAATGCTCAGCTTGGAAACAATGTAAATCCTTCCCCAATGATTTTTCTTCATCCAGAAAATTGGGAACTTCTCGATCCTGAAGAGATCCCTTCAAGAACTCAACACCACCGTGCGCAGGCCCCACGGTGGACGCCAACTGCCGTGGATTTGTCACGGCAGATGTCCTAGTGCGAGGACTTAGTCGTGAGGCCAATGCATCTATGTGCTAGCTTGAGAGGGGTTGATCGGGATGAGAGACACGAGGCAGATCAACACACAAGACAAGGATTTAGACAGCTTCGGGTCCCGGGAAACATCATCCGGTAATAGCCCTACATGATGTTTGTGGCTAGGTCTCATTATGCTCATGAGAGAGTTGCTGTGTAAGCCGGCTCTCCTCGAGTTGTGTCTAGCCCTCTAGATTATTTCTCCCCCCCCCCCTTGTTGGGGTGCCCTGCCCCTCCTTATATAAGTTGGAGGGGCGGGTTACATGTGGAGTCCTAGTAGGACTAGGACTATTCTATAACAAGCGGAATCCTAGTATTGCCCCCTTAAGGGAAAACTCCTAATGCCTTTCCTCGTAAACTGGCCCACCATAACATGAGCCAGCCGTCTGGGCCTTGGGCCTTGTTGTCCGTCTGACCTGCCCGCTGGGCCACCAGTGAGTCACAATGTTCAGGCGGGTTGCCCATAAACCGCCAGGTCCGGGCGGGTCGCCAATGAGTCACCAAACTCCAGTCGGGTCATACATCCGGCGGGTTACACCGCGGGGTATATCCCCAACACTTTGGATGTTAATCACATGGCGATGTGAACTAGATTTTGACTCTAGTAAACCCTTTGGGTGTTGGTCACATGGCGATGTGAACTATGGGTGTTAATCACATGCAATGTGAACTATTGGTGTTAACTCACATGGCGATGTGAACTAGATTATTGACTCTAGTGCAAGTGGGAGATTGAAGGAAATATGCCCTGGAGGCAATAATAAAGTTGTTATTTTATATTTCCTTATTCATGATAAAGGTTTATTATTCATGCTAGAATTGTATTGATCAGAAACTTAAATACATGTGTGAATACATAAACAAATACCGTGTCCCTAGTAATCCTGTACTAGACTAGCTCGTTGATCAAAGATGGTTAAGGTTTCCTAACCATGGACATGTGTTGTCATTTGATAATGGGATCACATCATTAGGAGAATGATGTGATGGACAAGACCCACCCGTTAGCTTAGCATAATGATCCTTCACTTTATTGATATTGCTTTCTTCATGTCAAATACTTATTCCTTCAACTATGAGATTATGCAACTCCCGGATACCGGAGGAATACCTTGTGTGCTATCAAACATCACAATGTAACTGGGTGATCATAAAGATGCTCTACATGTATCTCCGAAGGTGTTTGTTGAGTTGGCATAGATCGAGATTAGGATTTGTCACTCCGAGTATCGGAGAGGTATCTCTAGGCCCTCTCGGTAATACACATCATAAGCTTGCAAGCAAATGACTAAGGAGTTAGTAGTGAGGTGATGTATTATGGAATGAGTAAAGATACTTGCCGATAATGAGATTGAACTACGTATGAAGATACCGACAATCAAATCTTGGGCAAGTAACATACCGATAGACAAAGGGAATTACATGTGTTGTCATAACAGTTTGACTGATAAAGATCTTAGTAGAATATGTAGGAGCCAATATGGGCATCCATGTTCCGCTATTGGTTATTGACCGGAGAGGTGTCTCGGTCATGTCTACATAGTTCTCGAACCCGTAGGGTCTGCACGCTTAACGTTCATTATGAGTTATATGTTTTGGTGACCAACTGTTGTTCGGGGTCCTGGATAAGATCACGAACATGACAAGGAGTCTCGAAATGGTTAAGATGTAAATATGGATATATATATATATATATATATATATATATATATATATATATAGGACGATGGTATTTGGACACCGGAAGTGTTTCGGGACATACTGGGAAGTAATCGGGTCACCGGAAGAGGTTCCGGGCACTCGCCGACAAGTTATGGGCCTTATGGGACAAAGGAGGGAACATACCAGCCCACAAGGGGCTGGTGCGCCCCTTCCCTTGGTTGGCCAGCCCTAGGGAAGGAAAAGGGGGAGGGCTAGCCCCTCCTGCCTTTCCCTCTCATGGGAGAAAGGAAAGGAGGGGGGCACCCTCCCATGCCTTTCCCCGCGCTCCAAATAAGGAAAGGGGGGCGCGGCTTGGGAGAGACCCCAAGTGGGATTCCCCCTACTTGGGCGCGCCCCCTTGGCTGCTCCTCCCTCCCTCCCACCTATATATATGTGGGAGGGGGCGCCTAGCACATAACAGATAATTGCCTAGCCGTGTGCGGTGACCCCCTCCACCGTTTACACCCCCGATCATGTTTTCATAGTGCTTAGGCGAAGCCCCGCGGAGATCACTTCACCATCACCGTGACCACGTGGTCGTGTTGCCGGAACTCATCTACTACCTCACCGTCTTGCTGGATCAAGAAGGTGGAGAACGTCACCGAGCTGAACGTGTGCAGAACACGAAGGTGTCGTACGTTCGGTACTCTATTGGTTGGAGCGCGAAGAAGTTCGACTACATCAACCGCGTTGTTAAACGCTTCCGCTTATGGTCTACGAGGGTACGTAGACACACTCTCCCCTCTTGTTGCTATGCATCTCCATGGATAGATCATTGTGTGTGCGTAGAATTTTTTTTGTTTTCCATGCAACTATTCCCAACACCATTTGGATCCAAAAACATTGACATTGGTCGGCGACGTATTCGTCAGCCAGTTCTTGGAAGGGAAATCCACACCATAGGTAGATTAAGTCCGAAAAATAAACTAATCACAAAAACGGAATCGTGATAACATGAGGAATCCATTTTTGTAGGAAGAGAGATCAGATCTTATACCTCCGCGTGAACAACGAAAGCCTGCTTGATGTAGGCTTGACGTAGGCTTGACGCAGGCTTGACAGAGAGTTGGTGGAGCGAAGCATGCTGATAACATGTTCCGCAACTCCGCCGACGAGTCCGATCCGAGGTTGCGGAGAAAGAGTGAGCGTCGTAGACGAAGTAGTCAAACACGCAAAGTAGATGAACACAGGGAAGTAGAGACGAGACTTTCTTTATTAATGATTGATCTCTGTTACAATGATTGCTCCTCATCTATTTATATAGGGGTAGGGGGTCAAGGGATAAGTACCCACTTAATGCAAAGTGTGGAAACGGGAGGGCCTAGCCCATGCGCCTCGCACGCCTTCGCTGGCTCCCTTGATGTGGGCCCGGTTTCCCTACAGGTTCTAGGCCGTGCTGGTGGTCGTATCGTGTACGTAGGCATGGTTGGTGCTAGCTGACTTGCTCGTGTAGCTCCTTCGAGTAACTGTATTTATTCTCGAAAATGGTTAAATCTACATAAAGTTTCTGAGACTAACCACTATTGTCGTTAGATGAGCCGCTGTCGTTAGAATGAACCGCTGACGTGCCACTATCATCGCTCACCTACCGAAGCTGGCTTGACCTTGTTGATGACATCCGGGAAGTCTTCGTGCATGTGCCCCTAAGGACCAGCGCCCTGAAGCCACAGTTGTCACCGTTGAACCCTTGTATAGATCTAAAACACCTAACACCAAATCTCACCATGTGAAGAGAAATCCTAACCTCATCGTTCCATGCAGTGTGTGAAAATTTATTCCAGAGCTCCATCGGCTATGCCAGCTGGACGAACTCGAGGAGGATCGAAGTCCGAAAGACATACTCGTAGAAATGCCTCCATCCGCCCGAGCGCCGCGCATGCGTGGATAATAAAACCCTAACCTAAATTACTAACCAGAGCGGAGGCACAGAGGTTCCCATCCCCGCCACTGTCCGCCAGAGCGGCAGACAGAAACCTGAAGGGCGGAGTTTGCCCTAACCGCCTAGGATTAGATGGAAAAACAAGAGGAAGTCTTCACGTATTTATAACACACTCAATTGAATAGCTACCACCTCTCCTAGACCTCTTCCCCCTTCAGACCTTGATCTCCTTTCACCGGCTAGGTCTCGGAGGGGGCGACGGCCTACGCCTTCTGGATGTGAGCGGACTATGAGCCGGCTGGACCATCTCGGTGCGGACTGACGTGCTATGGATGCAATCCCGAGACTACGACACAGTCGTATTCTGCGACACAGTTGTCTTCAAGAGGGCCTGGATCTGACGAATCCCCTCTCCAGCCATGGAGCCGGAGGGTTGAATGGACTCAGCGATTCTAGTCGTCGCTGCCAAGTTTTGCAGCGGTGTGTTGAGCACTCGATAATTCCGAGACTGATCATGCGGGAACAATCGCGCCTGTACTGACTGGAGCTCGGCTGTTGACGGGCGCGGTCATCCAATTCTTTCTGCGGCCACTTGAGGCAGTCGCGCTTGGCCAAAGTGGCCAAACGTGCTAACTCCACGGCTAGGGCCTCAGGAGTCATCCCACAATGGGGATGCGCAGAGCTTGCTCATTCCTTTGCTGAAGTTTTCCCTCTACTCTCGAGTGAGAGGTTGGGGAACGTACTGTTCATGGTCAGCAGAGTGGTCAGCACCGAGGTTGTCGTTGGCACGCCCGTGTGATGCACCCTCGAGGCCGTCGCGAGCGCCCGTGTACCCCGGAGGGCCGCGCTGCTTCATGCAGGCCATCAGAACTTCCATCGTGGACTCAATGCTCTCGCACTCGGATCCATCCGTGGAATCCTCATGGAGGCAGGGAAAAGATCAAGGGCGGTCTCATTGGGCTCGAGCGCCGCCACCTGTACGGCCGTGGCTTCGAGAGCCACAACGTGTTTGACCCAGCGCTGGAGCCGTGAGCGCTCGGAGCGCTTGCTATGGCGTCCAGTTGGAAGAAGGGGCACCGCTCGGTACGGAACGGACGGCTGCCAGAGTAGGACTCCGTATGCTGATGCGCGGAAGTGCGTTGTGCCACGGATGGTCTGCGAGCCCACGTCCAGCGGGGCCTCCTGAAGCCATGCTGAATCGTCGGTGATGAAGCTAAGAGCCTCAGACTGGATCTCACCGCCGAGGATCATGGTGATGATGAAGAATTCCACTTGTGCCTGATATTCGCTAGACGCGGAGCCCCACGGTGGGCGCCAACTATCGAGGCAAAGAACCTGACAATGAGTTCTAGAGGTATGAACAAGGGGCGGAGCCTAGCTACGTCACAGGTGTATCACTCGGATTTTGGGAGTTCGGACCCCTCTCGGGGAGGTAACAGACCTATGTTTTGTGCCCGGGGGCTTGTGTTTTCTCTTTGGGGTATATGATTACAATGGGTGTTGAACCCTTTACCTCAGAGTTGAGTTGAGGGGACGCTTATATAGACTTCGCCTCGACCCATTAGTGCACCGTTACAAGGGAGATGAATGAGCATAACTACAACAGCTACAGGTAACGATCGCAATAATTACACTTGATGCCCAACATAAAGCCTCTTAACCGTTGCAGTTCCCACGTCACCTCTACGCCTCCTCTGCCCGAGTGGAGCTGGCCCGGCCGACTGGAGGGAATACGTCCGAGTGTCGTTGGTGTATCCGAGTGGATATCCAAAGGGTGCATCCGAATGCGCCTGTGGTCCTGGGACCTCCCAATGATGGTGTAGGACCCCAGGTGGGCCCTAGATGTCAGGTCTATGGCCCTACCCTGAGTAGGTGACCCCATCAGCCGCCACCACCGCACGGAGCTCCCAGTAAATAGTTGTTGGTCCGAGTGCATCTCAGATCCAATCCGCGCCAACACCTTCCCCTTCCCCGACGCCACCTACAGCACCAACTTCGTCGTCAACATGAGGTAGAGCTCGCCCTGCCCACCGCAGCGTCTCTCGACCGCCGCTTGCGGGGCCCTCCTGGTCAAGACCCACCGCCTCCATGCCCGGGCGGCCCCCTCCAACAACAACCAAGCGCTCACAGGAAACTGCCGCCCACCAGTACCTCCACCACGATCCCGCGGCCTTGCTCCGCCTCACCATGTGCTCCTCGCCACCCGCCGCCACACTGGTGGGATCCACCGCGTTGTCTGCTTGATGCCTCTCCCCCACGCGTGGGAGGCCTGCCAGGGCGTGCCGACTTCGCCGGCCAGGCGCTGCCATCGCCAATGGCGGCGACAACCAAAGGGGCACAAAGAGGAAGGCGCGCGAGGCTAGGGTTGGCGCCCCTCCTCCAACAACAACCAAGCGCTCATAGGAAATTGCCGCCCACCAGCACCTCCACCACGATCCGGCGGCCTTGCTCCGCCTCACCATGTGCTCGTCGCCACCCGCCGCCACACTGCTGAGATCCATCGTGCCGTTTGCTTGACGCCTCTCCCCCATGCATGGGAGGCCTGTCAGGGCGCGCCGACTTCGCCCGCCGCCTTTGGCGGCCAGGCGCTGCCATGGCCAATGGCGGCGACGACAAAAGGAGCATAAAGAGGAGGGCGCGCGAGGCTAGGGTTGGCGCCTTCAGAGCCGCCCGCGCGAGCGCCTCGGAAGGGAGGGGAAAATCTAGATGAGAAAATGTTTGTCCAGCTCACACAAAAAAGTGTTAAATACCTGCAAAATCGGAGCAGTTAGCTATGAAAACATCGCTAATCGCATTCAGTGCACCGGAACAGGAAAATATGATAAGGCATGCTGTCATTGCTGAACGTGGTACTTTACGACTGGATAAAAGATGCATGATGTCATGCTCTTCGGTGTTGTCATTGTTACGCAGAAGAAACAATGGGCGGGTCAAAAAGAATTATCGTACTCCAGGTAGGTACGAACGTCTTGTATAGGCTATTTATTTATTATCTCTCTAGAAGCAAAAGCCTAGATCCTCTAAGGCTGGTCACAGTGGGGACGAACTTAGGAGTAACATCACACACTTCAATACAACTTTGCTTATGTGGCACATATTTAATGAAGAGAGAGGTGCTTGTGGTAACTAGCTAAGTTACCGGAACATCACACACTTCAAGAAACAATGAGTCTATAACCTAATAAATACTCCCTCTGTAAACTAATATAAGAGTGTTTAGATCACTACTTTAGTATTCTAAATGCTCTTATATTAGTTTACGGAGGGAGTACATCGTTGCATGATACTACATAAATATTCCTACCCACTATGAAGGTAGTAACATAGTCTAGAAAAATGTGTAAGTTACTAGGTTATGTTCTTACCCATTGTGACCGGCCTAAAAAATTTCTTCGCTGAATGGAGGTGTTAAAATAACTCACCCGGAAACGTGTGCAGCTTAACTCCGTGGTCGAAGATGCAAAGCTTCGGATAGAATCTGACTCGGCAAGGGCATTCCACCCGTAATAAACAAAGGCTTGACATTTGCAACTTCAGGATCGAGCTAGTGCGCTTGAATTTTTTAGTAGTATGAAAACCACAAATACATGTACCCTCTCCAGGGCTGAGAGGCCATTGTTGAGCTGGTTTAGTTGTTCGTGCATTGTCGAGCCGCGAGTTGTTATTTTCCTTTCTGTATTCTGCCCTTTTGCGGGAGCATGTAACAAGGATAAATTTCTTTGACCGCCGATAAGTGACATACGTGTGGGTGTTAGGAAGTCCGTTCATACATTTTGTGTGGTGTATAAAAGGAACAGCCCACACATCTACGTGTGGGCAAAACAAGTAATGCTCACACATCTCTTTTTTCCCCTCCCAATCCCTCTCACATGCGTGCGTGTGGGCGAAGTTGATAACGCACACACGCACATATGTCAGGCATCGTACCTCCTGATCCCGCACGTCACGCGTGACAGTCACCGCGCGCCCGTAGTTGCCATGGTCCAGACCCTCGTCCATGTTCGTTTAGCTGTAGTTGCCATGTCGCTAAACTATGGTTGCCATGTCGGACAACTGCAGTTGCCATGGTTGCTCAACTGCAGTTGCCATGTATTGTCTGGTCTAATATAGTTGCTATGATTTTAAAACTTTAGGAGTTGCCACATACTAACACTAGGCAGTTGAGAGAGTTGCCATGTGCTCACAAGCATGCTAGGACAGTTGCCATGTAAAAAAGAAGAGTTGCCATCTGCTTACATGCACGTTAGGACAGTTACCATGTACGTGCACGTTAGGGTAGTTGTCATGTACCATGCAAAAACAGATGGCAACTCGGTAAAAGAGAGTTGTCATCTGCTTACGTGCATACTAGGCAGTTGCCGTGTACCCTGCAAAACACATGGCAACTCGGATAAAAAAGAGAGTTGCCACCTTCTTATAAAGCACACTAGGGGCAGTTGCCATGTGCACTGCAAAACACATGGCAACTAGCAGGTTGGATGTGGGAGAGAAGACGAACGTGTGGGCGAGATGGTAAATGCCCACACACTAGCCCTTATGCGTGCGTGCAAAGTGGCGTGTGGGCGAACTGCATCTCGCCCACACACCAGCCCCTCCCGTGTGATGAAACGGACGTGTGGGCGATCGGGTGAACACCCACCCACCAGATCAGTCCTACGTGGCACTAAAAACATGCCAAAATTCGTGCGCATACGAACGGACGCGGATCCACGCGTATGGGCGAGATGCAAACGTCCGCACATATGGGCGTTAACATTTCCAATTTCTTCTCTCTGAAAAGTAACCAGGATAATTAAACAAGCAGAATTCGCCTACCAACCGATGTACCATACGGTTGCCTCGCCGACATGTCTCCAGTCTCCACGTCATCCCAGCTGCCTCCTTCAAGGTTATGGCTTGTCAATGTGTAGTATGTTGGCTTTTAGTCGGGGAGCTCTTATACAGCGCTTTATGCGCCGGTTCAGGCAACTTGCGCTCACTGCCGCGCCTGGTGGTCCGGCACACAAACACGCAGCAGAGAGAAAATGTATTTATAGTGCGAAAACCCCCCAAAAAATGGCTCCCCTGAAGAATGGAGCTCACGCCGTTTAGCTCCACTTCAGGTTGCCTAACCACTAGATCTACTAGGCAGTAGGCACTACAGAATGATTGCAGGGCGATCTGTTTAAGAAACAACTGTAGCCGTGCTTAGATTTTTGAATTATTCAAAAATATTTTAGAAAACGTGATTTTTTTCAGAAATGTGAACAAAATTTGAATGTTCACAGATTTTTTTAAATCATGAATTAGATAAAAGTTCAAGTATTCATAAAAGTTCACTAATTTGAAAAGGTTCATTGATTTTCAAAAAAGTTCATAAATTTGAAAAGGTTCATTGATTTTGGAAAAGGTAAAAAGTTTGCATTTTTTAATTGATTTTGAGAAAAGAAATCGATTTTGGAAACTAGTTCTTCTATTTGAAAAAAAAACTCATTGCTTTTCAAAAAAGTTCATCAATTTTGTACAAAAGTTCACAAATTTGAGAAAAGTCCATTGATTTTGAAAAAAAAATCGTCTGTTTTGAGAAAAGGTCATTGATTTTTTTTAAATCATAAATCTGAAAAAAGTTCTTCAATTTTGGAAAAAAATCTTCAATTTTCAAAAACAGTTCATCACTATTGAAAAAATTTAACAAATTTTAAAAAAGTTAAATGACTTTGAAAAAAAGTTTATCGACTTTAAAAAGGTTGATGAATTAAGAAAAAATAGAAAAGAAAAATAAAAAGAGAAAAAAGAAAGGAAAAGAAAAGAAATTAAAGAAAAAGGAAAGAAAGAAGAAAATGGAGAAGTGTTCACAACACGCGTCATGCCCCGGGTGGGTTACTGCAGTATATTACAAGGATATCCCTGGCTTGACTCACCACACGCGCACGTTTTTCGGTTTGCGATTAAAACCTTAACGGGTGCAACGCGTGCGAAATAGGAAATGCATTTTAGTTGAGCATGTTGGCTGGGAAGGAAACAACTCGTTGGCTGATAGGATCTAGCAATTTAGGCCCATTAGCTTGGATTACACAATAATAATATAAATATCATGTTATCTAAAAAAAGTAATATCATCTCTACATTAAAGGGGAGTTGTTAGGTTTGTCTCAACTCCTCCATCGGTTATTTCCTCCCCACACCCCTCCCCTTTGGTTTCTTTGTTGACTTTTTTGATAATATCAACCGATGCCGCATACAGTAAAAGCCAACATAAATAAAGTAACTTTCAATAATCTAAACTAAATTGTGTTTTCCCAAAACCATGTTGTGCATCAAATCAATCAAATCCTAACTAAATCAAAAAATTATTGTCTTCCCGTACCCATATCCAAATCATCATGGCAAAACAAAGAACACCAGAAGTAAAAAAATACAATCAAGTCTATGGACCATCAAATTATGACTACTAGCACTGCAGGAGCAAAGGCGCACCTCCATCATCCTCCCTCCCTCACTGAAGTCGGACAAACCTTGTTGTAGTAGACAGTTAAAAAGTCATCGTGCTAAGATCCCATAGGACCAGTGCACCAGAGTAGCAACCATATCGGTAATACAAGCGCCCCATAGAACTAAGAAATATAGAAAACAAAAGAGTAAAGCGAAGGAGTGTCACTCCTTTACTTTACATCACATTCTATCTCAAAACTATTGTAGAGAGTCCTATCTTCAAACCAGTGATTCTAGATTTTAACCAAAGCCAACTACCAATTACTATTCAACTCTCCAACCAAATACTCCCTTCATCCCAAAATAAGTGTCTCAAATTTAGTACGAAGTATAAGTGAAGCAAGATGGTTCTTGTTGTTTCTAACATGATTAATGTCATGCTCTAATAAGTATAAGTGAAGGAATACAAAAAATATATAAAGGCAAGGACTATGGATAACTCCCCATGCATATATATCAAGAAAACATGATGATTAATTATGATAAAAAAGGAAAAATAAAATAAAAAAGAAAACAAAAAGACGCTCCAAGCATAGCACATATCATGTGAACACATGAAAACGTAGGTCCAACCGAGACTAATCGATAATTGTTAATGAAGAAAGGTGGGATGCCTACGGGGTTGCCTTTGGCATTTCCAAGCTCAGATGCATGAGAGTTTTTGAAATATTACCTTGCGGTGCGTTGGGCATCCCCAAGCTTAAGCTCTTGTATCTCCTTTATTCTTCACATATCACAGTCTCCCCTAGATCTTAAAAACTTCATTTACATAAAACTTTGCAAGAACTTGTGAGATAGTTTAATGAAAATAAATTCAAACCTGTGGCAAATTAAAAATATATAATCCAAATTTAATACTAAATGTCTACACATGTCGAACATCTCTATTCCCTAGGAAACATTAAAGGAGTAAACATAAGCAAACAATGCAACTAGAACATCAGTCTGCCAAAGCAGGACAGTGTGTAAAGGGGCAATTTGTTAAAATACTTTGATAAATCCAAAAAAATTATGAAACATTACCATGTAACAGGGAGTATAAATTATTATTTTGTCAAAGTTCATATTTTTACCATGTTCTAATTATCTGTTAATATTCAGGACATAATGGAAAACTTTATGTTTTCAGCACAACAACTCATAAGTTTGCAAACTAAGCATGGTAAAGGCTAAGCTTGACACTTTATTGAAAGCAAAGATATAAAACTTGATTACTATAGTAGCACTAATCATGTATACACACACAAAGTAAAAATATAAATATTGGGTTGCCTCTCAACAAGCGCGTTTCTTTAATCTCCTTTAACTAGACATGAAGGTTGATTACGTTTTCTCATCTTCACTTTCAGAAATTTCCCCCAGTCAGCAAATTAGCATTTTCTCTTATAAAGCTCTTCTAATCATAACACTTCGAGGTATGAAGTCAAGAACGTTGGTGTTATAACTAGGAACTTCCTTTTTTAGTTCACTAATGATAGGGTGCTCACTAATCATCGTAAGTTCCACTTTTCCGTTGGAGGAAGATGAACTAGATTGAGGAACTTTAGGAACATAAATAAAATTTGGATTTTTATCTTTTATATAACTCTTATTATTTTTTATTGAAGCAAAAGTTGTTCCTAGAGTATCCATCACTTCTTCCAACTTATCTATTCTTGAGGGTTGATGATCTATTTTTGTAGCCTGAAGCTCTTGTTCTAAATTTTTTATTTTCTTTAAAGCCTCACCTTCCAAGGATCCAAGCTTGGTAACAATATTGTGTAACCTTTTGTCAATCTCTTCTAATTTTTGTTTAAATGATGTACTATTTTCTGTGATATCTAATCTCCTCATGAGGCATTCAAGAGTAACTTCGAATTCATCAGTGTTCATTGGTGGAGATCCTACTACACTTTTTATAGCATTAGAGTCATCAAGAGTATTACTACTAACAAATCTACCTCCCATTATATTGCCTAGCAAGTATATATTCCATAGAGTCACACCTATGTAAAAATTCCTAATGAGCACCATAGTAGATTGTTTACGAATAGACCTGAGAATCACAAATTCTATACTAAGAATCTTTTAAAAAAATTGCCCGGTTTGTTCAATGTGAAGCACTTCCAATTCAGCAGACGTGGTAGCAAGTGAAGAACTAGTCATGGTAACATGCTAAAACAAAAGGTACTACTTGCTGGAATTTAGATGTTTCTGTGTTTTTGAGTATTTTGAAAAGCAAGAAATCAAAATAACTAGCAACAAAAAGTATTTAAGCAATATAGAACACAAGGAAGGAAAGTATATGAGTGTAGGACTTATGATTGTGATCTAAGCTTCCCGGCAACAGCGCCAAAAAAAGGCTTGCTTCCTCTTAACTAGGAAGGTATCCCCCCCTCTCTCCCCTAGTGCAAGGGTTCGTAGCAAGCAGCAATTTCCTGAAGTGACCTCAAGGCTTATCGGACCAACATCAACTTAGTAACACAACCAATGATCAGCACCTGCACACAAGTATACAAAATTGCCTTGCCCCCCAACAGGACTAGTGAGATTGTCAGTCTGACTATCTTGCTAGTTGCAAGGAATTAAAGCACAGATGTATGGAAGATTTAATTGCAATGAAAAGTAAAAGCAAGGATTGAAACGAGAGTGTTGATTGAGATTGAAATTTTACGGGAAGAAGATGGACCAGGATTCCGTAGGTTCACTAGTGGTTTTCCCTAAAAGAAAGCATGGTGTGGTAAACAAATTACAATTGAGCGTCAATGAAATTACAATATTTATAACTATGACTGTACATGACATAATCAACATATGAGCATCTGATCCAAATACCTATAGACCATTATACAACTGCATCTATAGCTAATAGTCCACCCAAGACCGCTATCAAACATGCATCTTCTAGTATTAAGTAAAAATAGAGTATTGCAATAAGCATGATGACATGAAGTAGATGGTATGTTGTCTTCACCCTGATTTCAAAGGACAACTACACAACTATCCTTTGTCCCTATTGGCAACACAAGACAAGCCTTTTCCACTATATCATTGTGGTAACTTACTTGAAAGGTGGAACCCAACTATCATACACAACTCCCTCTTGGGGACCAAACCTCAAACTTGGGCAAAGATATAAGAATATATCAGAGAGCATATGTGAAAAAGAATTATGCAGCAAAGAAACCAAACAAATCTAAAAAAAGCCTCATGGATAATCTGATTATAAAGTGATATTTCTTCATATCCCAAACAAACCAACAGATTACATCAGATGGATCACAATCATGTAGGGCAGCTCATGTGATCTTTGTATTGAGAAACATGGGAGATAAAACCATCTAGCTATTGTTATGGACCCATAGTCCAAAGGAAACTACTCACACGTGATCATGGTGGCCTTCAAGTTGATCTAGATGGCCATCGTGAAGAATTCCCACTCCGACAGAGCTCCGGAAAAGACCTCGAGATTGGATCGTCATGGAACAGAGGTGTGCGATGGCAGAAAAATTAGGCTTGAAAATTCCCGAAGTTTCAGGTATATGTAGAGGCAAGGGCGTCAAGAAGCAGTATATCAGATAACCAGGGGGCCCACATGGCCCACCACCACATACCCTTGGCTACGTGGAGAGTGCGAGTGGGGATTGTGGGTGCCCCCCTCGCCTATGTGAGTTGCCACCGAAAGCTTCCCGATGCAAAACTTCGTCTGATTTTTTTCTAGATTTTTTTAGCTCGATAAAATTGGTTTTCCTGAAAATCCAAAAACATGCAGAAAACTACAACTCACAATGGGCATTGAATTAATAGTTTAGTCCATAAAAATAATACAAATTGGTGCCAAAACTATGCCAAATGTTTTTTGACCGGTCTGCGTTAACTGTCTCAGTTGGCTAGCGGATGCTCTTCATTTATGTGCCTTTTCTAGCTCATTTTGTATAACCTCGACAACGATGCCTGGCCAATGATGTGCCAGTGATGATGGGTTAGTGCTATGTGGATCTGCAGTACGGAATCCCTTTGATCCAGAACATTTAGCTCCATAAATGCCCAAAAATATTTTGCTGCCACCCATGAAGCATTTTTTTATCCTCGGAAGTCTTCTGGATAGTCTTCAATCAGAATGTGCAAAATTTTGAGATAAGATTTAGAAGCCCAGTTCATCTTCATATCATTGTGGAAGAGTTTGTTATTCTCAGATATAAAATCTTCTTCTGGTTGCTTTTGCATGCGAGGATCAACACAACGAATTTCCTGCACCGGAATAATTTCCATATACCATCTTATAATTGTGTTATTGGCACCCTAAATTCTGAAAAATCAGCCCTCCATCTTTTGTGGGACCGTCCTTTTGCATGGATTGCTGGGAATCTATTGTGCCCACTAGAAACAGAGGCATATCAGTTCTTAATGAAATTCTTTTGAGCTTGACATCTTTGCGTAATCTTTTTTGCCCTGGACATCATCATCATGGGTTTGTTGGCATATTTGGATGTAGAGCAATTCTTGGATATTCAATCTTGAACTACCCAGTGTCACCTCCTGGAGATTTCTGCTCAAGAATGACCTCGTGCTCACATCCCACAGAATTAAGAACAAGTATGAAATAGACTTCAAGAACTGGATTGTTGAGCACCTCAGTTAAATATTACATCTAACTTTATGATGTTTCCTAGAACTGGTGTTGGATGAGCCCAAGGGCCCTTTTTGCCTTTTGTTTTTGTATATATTTATTTTAGCGTGTTCTACGGTTCAGACATCAGAAAGAAAGAAAACCTCTGATAAGCGGGTAATTAACTCGCATGCATGGCATTGCATGTATGCGTGTGGGAGTTCTAGATGTGGATGAGGTTCCGTGTTTCTTAGGTTGGGTGTATGAGGGTATGAGCTATGATCTGAGGATTGAGATTGAGGGAGTTCCGATGATCCAGGACGCAGACAAAGGCATGGGTACTGATGGTGGGGATGGCAGGCAAGATGATCTCATGGACCATGATCAGCCTACTAACCAGTATGCTGCTTCTGGAGGGCAGGGTCAGGTGTCCGAGGCCCCAGTGGGCAAGACCTCCACTTCGGCACCCATGGCGGGGCTTCTACGTGATGCACTTGATGTGATTGTGACACCATCTCGGCTTCACATAGTTGATTTGGAGGATGATGACTTTACTCCTACGACTCCGGGGAGCACGACTCCCGCCCCCGCATCGATGCCCATGGAAGGACTTCACTTTGGGTCCTTTGGTGCTGTCTCAGCACCTGGGCGCCTGTGGGGGGATCGGATGGAGAGAGATGACCCCGTTGAGCAGGAATTACCTCTGTTATCTCCAGTTCGGTTCTCTTTCTCTGAGGGTGATGATGTTTTGGCGGTGCCGGTGTTACCTAGGGGGAGCGACTCGAGGCAGACGGCCTCGGTCCTTCCCTCTTCGGCAGAGTTCATGGAGTCATCAATCGTTGCGTCGGCCTCTCCGGGCATCACACATCGGTGTGCTACTCCTTCACCTCAACGATCGCAGGAGGCGAATGTTGTGGTGGAGGGGTCTGGGATTTCTTCTTCTCCGACTCCATAGGGGGACACGGCTCCTCCACAGTTGTCGCGGGAGGTGACGACTGTGGAGGCGCCTTTTGTGGGAGCGGCTCAGGATAAGGTGCCGGAGGTGGGCGTTCCGGTGTCACACTCTGGACAGGGGATGGACATCTCTATCCCAGAGGTGGTGGCCTTTGGGGGTATCCCTGATCCGGCGTTGGGAGGGAGGCGGTCCAGCCGGCGTATTCAGGAGCAGTCGGATGCGGATGAGTTTCAGCTCGGGCGCGCCATGAGGATGGCCAAGATCCGCGACACAGAGTCTTCTACAGGTCTGTCTTTAAATACTAATATTTCCGTTTTACATTTTTCTGAAAATGATATTATGCACAGGGCGGATAATTTGGGTATTTTCTTTAGGTGATAACAATCGCGAAGTAGTTACTTCTATCAATGAGCTTCTTGATTTAGAGACAGATAGAGCAATGGTTATGCTTAAAAATTTAGCGGTTGTCAAACCGATGCAAGAAAGTGAGATTAATGAGTTGTGTATGTGTGAGTTGGAGGGTTTATGTGAGGATCTAGTTCCTGCGAACCTTCTACATGAGGAGACCATGGAAGAGGAGGGGCATGCGGCCACTCTGTTATCACCTATAGGTCTCGGCGAGGACACTAGTCATGCGGACTATATGATCCTCCGTCAGGCACCAATGCGTAAACAACAAAAAAGTTGTATGGCCTTTCTGCGGTGCGTCGAAGTGCTAGGCATAAGTTTAAGAAGAAATTTCACGATGATTCATGAGAGGCATTTTTTGGAATAACAGAGGTCTAAGGGACTTGGCTAAGCGTAGGTTTTTGGCGGATGCCTCTCGGGATTACAAACTTGATTTTATTGTGTTGCTAGAGACTAGTAGGGATAATTTTACTTGGCAATTTCTTGGAACGATCTCAGGTGGTCTTGACTTTGATTGGCATTGTTTGCCACCTCGGGGAAGATCTGGCGGGATCCTCCTCGGTGTCAACTGCGAGTCTCTGCAAGTGCTAGATGTATTCTGCGGGGAATTTGAAGTTAAGTTCCATGTGCGGTCGAAAGCTGACGGGTTCAGGTGGGCTTTAGTGGCTGTGTATGGGGCAGCACAGCCTGAGCTAAAACCGGACTTCCTCGCAGATTTAGTTAGGATTTGTGGGGATGACAACCTACCTATTCTCGTTGGTGGTGACTTTAACATTATTAGAAGATGAGAAGAGAAAAATAATGACAATTTTGATGGCAGATGGTCCTTCATGTTTAATGCGATTATTGAAAGCCTGGACCTGCGAGAGATTGACCTCACGGGGAGGCAATTTACTTGGGCAAATACTCTTCCAAATCCGACGCATGAAAAACTTGATAGAGTCCTCACAAGTATAGAGTGGGAACAAAAATTCCCTCTAGTGACGGTGCATGCGTTACAAAGGGGAATATCTGATCATACACCCCTTCTTGTGGACTCTGGTGAGGCGGCTCACCAAGGAAACAATAATGTTTTCTCTTTTGAAACTGCGTGGTTCGAGAGAGAGGATTTCCTTGAGTTGATCACAAGGGAATGGGCGGCGGAACATAGGGGAGAGTCAAATATTGATCGGTGGCAGTATAAGATTAGACATCTTAGACAGTTCTTGAGAGTCTGGGCTAAGAATAATAGTGGTGTTTATAGAAAAGAGAAAGAAAGATTGTTAAAGGTTATCAATGACCTTGACATAAAAGCTGAAAGCACTGCGCTGGATATGGATGAGCGAGTGTCTAAAAGAGAAGCTAAGGTTAGTCTGGCAAAGCTTCTTAGAGAAGAGGAATTGAAATGGGCACTTAGAGCGAGAGTGCGCTAGGTTGTTCAAGGTGATAACAACACGCAATTTTTCCATATGATTGCCAATGGAAAACATAGGAAAAAGAGAATCATTCAACTTGAACAAGATGAGGGTACGATTGTTGGTCATGAAAATCTAAAAATGTATATTACCAACTATTATAAAAATCTTTTTGGGGCCCCAGCTGAGAATTATGTCGCCCTTGATGGGAGCATGGTGGACGACATTCCTCAACTGAGGGATGAAGAGAACGAAGTGCTCACTGCACCTTTTTCTGAGAAGGAGGTATTTGACGCGATATCCCAAATGGAAAATAACAAGGCACCTGGTCCGGATGGATTCCCAACTGAGTTTTATAAGAAATGTTGGGGTATTATTAAAGGGGACTTGATGCCCATGTTCCAGGATCTGTTTAATGGCCACCTTTAGCTTTTTAAGCTTAACTTTGGTACTATCACGTTGTTACCAAAAAGGCGGAAGTGATTCGCATTGAGCAATTCAGGCCGATATGTTTGCTCAATGTGAGCTTCAAGATTTTCACAAAGGTTGGCACAAACCGTCTGACTCAGATTGCCCATTCTATGGTACAGCCAACCCAAACTGCCTTCATGCCAGGTCGACACATTCTCGAGGGAGTGGTCGTTCTTCATGAGACCTTGCACGAAATTCACTCGAAGAAGCTCAATGGAGTGATCTTCAAAGTGGATTTTGAAAAGGCATACGATAAAGTGAAATGGCCATTCTTACAGCAGGCCTAGCGTATGAAAGGATTCAATGAGGCTTGGAGGAAGCAGGTCGAATCATTTGTACAAGGAGGCAACGTCGGCATCAAAGCAAATGACGATATTGGTCAGTACTTCCAGACGCTAAAAGGATAGAGACAGGGAGATCCGATGTCTCCGATCCTCTTTAATGTTGTGGTTGATATGTTGGTTGTTCTTGTTAATAGAGCAAAATAGGACGACCAAGTAGGTGGTCTTATCCCACATCTGGTTGAGGGTGGGGTGTCCATTCTTCAATATGCAGATGATACTATCATTTTCATGGAACATGACCTTGTTAAGGCCAGAAACATGAAGTTAGTGCTTTGCCTTTTCGAACAGCTATCAGGGTTGAAGATTAATTTTAATAAGAGTGAGTTGTTTTGCTTTGGACGCGCCAAAGAAGAACAAGAAGCTTAAGCAGTTGTTTGGGTGTGAACTAGGCACGTTACCCTTCACGTATTTAGGGATTCCGATTCATCACCGCAAGCTCACTAATAAAGAATGGAAATGTATCGAGGATCGGTTTGAAAAGAGGCTGGGTTGCTGGAAGGGCAAACTTTTGTCTTATGGAGAAAGATTGGTGCTTATTTATTCTGTACTCACAAGTATGCCCATGTTCCTCCTCTCTTTCTTTGAAGTCCCGGTTGGGGTACGAAAAAGATTGGATTTTTATCGATCTAGATTCTTTTGGCAAATTGATGAGAACAAAAATAAGTATCGTTTGGCAAAATGGGATGTAATTTGTAGACCAAAGGACCAGGGAGGCTTGGGAATTGAAATTTTGGAGGTGAAAAATAGGTGTTTACTCAGCAAATGGATGTACCGTTTATCGATAGAAAGAGATGTAGTTTGGGCTCAGCTATTGCGTAACAAATATCTCTATGCCAAAACACTAGCCTAGGTTACGGCAAAACCGTCCGACTCACCATTCTGGAAAGGGATTATGAGGACGAAAGTAGCCTTCTTCAGCAGGACTAAATTTATCGCCGGGAATGGACGTGATACTAGATTTTGGGAGGATACTTGGTTAGGAGATTCACCGCTGGCCTTGCAGTATACATCCCTATACAACATTGCACAACGGAAAGAGGTTTCCGTTGCTACAGTGTTGGATTCCATTCCTCTTAACATACAGTTTAGGCGGTCTGTTATTGGTGAGCGTTGGGATAGATGATTACATCTTGTGCGTAGGTTAATGGAGGTTAATCTTTCGAATGTACCAAACACTCTGCAATGGAAGCTTTCCAGGTCAGGAGTCTTCTCGGTTAAATCCATGTACACGGACTTGATTAACACCGGGACTATCCCGAGGACGGTACATATTTGGAAAGTTAAGGTGCCCTTGAAGATAAAAGTATTTATGTGGTTTGTGCATAAGGGTGTCATTCTTACTAAAGATAATTTAGCTAAGTGTAAGTGAGAAGGAAGTAAAAGATGTTGCTTTTGTGATCAGGATGAAACAATAGAGCATCTATTTATCAAATGTCCGCTTGCTAAACTGCTTTGGAGAACTATTCACGTTACCTTCAACATAACTCCACCTCACGATATCACATTTGTTGATAACTGGTTGGCTGGAGTGGAGCCAAAGTCCGCGGCACATATCCGAGTGGGAGCATGTGCATTATTTTGGTCTTTATGAAATTGTCGCAATGATGTTGCCTTTAACAGACAAACCATCACCAAATTTTTGCAGGTCATTTTTAGAGCATCTACTTGGATCCGTATGTGGTCATTACTCAGCCGTGCAGACCACATGGAGCATATGAATATTGGGTGCAGCCGATGGGAGATGGTTGCATGGGATACATACAACCGATTTGGATGGCGGTCCAATAATAGAATAGGCGTTTAGTCTCCTAGTCTTTTTGGCGCCAGTTGTGATTTTAATTTTTGGCCGCCTGTGGCATTTCTTTGTTTAGTAAGACCTTTGTTTCTTTTTAAGACTTCTTGTTGGAACCTTCGAAAATTTTATTTTTAATAAATGGCTGTGTGCATCAAGAGATGCAGAGGCCGGGGTACGCCTCCTTTTTGAAAAAAAAGCGGGTAATTAACTTTCGGCTAAGGAGAGGCTCGAGAAGTTGATCTGGCAAGTCTCCTCCGACTTAAAAGTGTTTGTAGCTATGGTATTGGTCTGATCCGACCAGTGGTTTGTAAACTTCCTCGGAAGGAACTCGTGGAAGACATATATCAACTCCCTGCGAGCGACGTCATGCATGGTCGTCCATATATAATTCTGTTTTGGAAGATTCACACATCGTCGATTTTACGGCGGTCGGGCGGTCAGCAGGAAGATGGTAAATGGTTCTCACTCTGGTGCCCTTGCGCGCGTTGTTGTGGCTTCGGACTTGGTAAAATGGAAGGAAAATGATCCTCGAGAAAACAGAGCAGACGGAGTCAGCGGCCAAGTGCGCATCAACTAGCAGCCAGAAATGGATGCATGCATTAGAGGTTAGACGACGGACGCCCGTCCCCATACGTTCTTATGGCGTATGCGCACGGAACCTTCCTCTTGCGCACGCGTCCATGTAAAAATTGAACGCATGCGGAGAACATATACACTTCCGTCGCCTGCGTCCGCGTGTATATATAGCAGCTTCTAAACCCGGTGCAAGATTTAACAAATGCAGCGGCAGATATATATCTCCAGAAAGCTAGCTCAGACAGAAACAGGAGCAGAGTGTGTATCTGTAGTAGAAAAGCAAGAACGGGATAGCCAGTATGTCGAGGGAGATCCATAAGATCGCGAGCCTGCGCCGGGACAGTTGGCGAAGCAGCGATGACGTGTTCTCGCGGTCGTCGTCGCGCTTCCAGGACGAGGAGGACGACGAGGAGGCTCTGCGGTGGGCGGCGCTGGAGCGGCTGCCGACGTACGACCGCGTGCGGCGTGGCATCCTGCAGGCGGAGACAGGCGAGAAGATCGACGTGGACGTCGGCAGGCTCGGCGCCCGCGAGAGCCGCGCGCTCATCGACCGCCTCGTCCGCGCCGCCGACGACGATCACGAGCGCTTCCTCCTCAAGCTCAAGGACCGCATGGACAGGTTCGCTCGTTACGCTAATGAGGCTAGTGTTACCATGTCACGAGCTCACACGCGCGGGCATTGTGTCGCGCGCACTACCTATACCTACTTACGTAGTAGCGCGTGTCTGTGTGTGCAGGGTAGGGATAGATTACCCGACCATCGAGGTGCGGTTCGAGAAGCTGGAGGTGGAGGCGGAGGTGCTCGTCGGCAACCGGGCCCTGCCCACGCTCGTCAACTCCGTCAGGAACACGCTGGAGGTAAAAGTCCAACAACTTACACAGTCTCCCTCTCGATCTCGCGCTTGGTGGGTTCCATATACACTGTACTTCTTTCCATGCATCAGCATTTCACTAGAAAAGTCATGGCAAATTTTGAAAAGAAATTGACCATATTGGTACGTGATACGTTCAACATCGCAAGTCCAAACTAAATATTTATATATAGCTAAAAAGAAGCATAAAAGCAAAAGAAAAATACTGAATTTAAATCGTGATCAGTCAACGTTAGATTATGGTACAGCAAATGGCAGGATATTCTGTGTTTTGTTTCTTGATTCATATTAACTGTGGTAGCCTTAGTACAACTTTAGTACAAGTTGTACTAGAGCTGCGACAATTAACATGGATCGAAGGGGTACTAAATTTGAATTGTGACCAGTTAACTTAGATTATGGTACAACAATCTGGTTCGGTATGGAATGAATTTATAATCTGATGATCGAGTCGATTCTATAATTATAAGTTCATAACCCTAGCGCCCATTCTCATTTTGGGCGGAACAGATCTGTGGCAGGATATTCTGTATTTTGTTTCTTGAGTCGTGGATCGAATCAAGTTCCTGTTGCAAGAATTTGTAGCAATCCATCTATTGATAACAAAATTATAATATATGAGAACAGTAAATCATCCACATCCCTGCCGTATATGAAGATGTAACAGTAAATGTAGAGCGGCTGCAAGTTATAGTTATTGTGACCTTCTTGCTTCAGTGGGTGATATGTTGCTAAAATCACTAAAAGAAAAAAAAATTGTGACAATGATGTGGCAATCTTGTGTGTACTGCCTACCAGTAAATGGAAGGTGGTTGCGCACTATAGTGCCTTGTGACCATTTGGATTTGGTGGAATGTTTTGTTGCTTAAAAAGTTTAAAAAATATAATTGATGAAGATGATTGTGTACCAGTCTTGCATTTGTTGAAAAAAAGGGATGACTTACTAGTTATATAGGATTTTCACGATAGTCCAAGTAAAAAAGGTCACAATGCTGGGAGTAAGACGTTTTAGAGCTCGAGCTCCATGAAGCTCTTTCTATGGAATAATAATAATATTTAAAAGTTTTACAAAGTTCTAAAAAAAGTCACACATGCATATGGATATATTCAACATGTGTGTAAAGTTTTGTGGTGAGTCTATTCCACATGTGTTGTGAGCACTAGTGCAGACACACACGCTAAAAAGAGCCCATCACACATGATATTACAAACCGAATGGTAAAACAAATATCCAGTTAAATTCCTATAAATCAAATTAATGACTTAAATATAGCAAATAAACCCTAAAACGGATAAATTTGAGCATGGAGTATGTTAGGGTGTATGTCAAGTGTAGAAAAAGTTTCCAGATCAAATGATAAAACAAATGCCAATTCACCTTCAAACCAAACACATTTCCTCTATAAACCACGATTCTTCTAGGAAGATGGTTCGGTTTCTAAGTAGCATACCTACCAACTTATGTGAAATTATCTCAACTTTTCACCACAACCTATCCAGGTCATATCATCACACCATGCCAAGTTTCATGTTATTTATACTTCATTTACATTATTTAAAATTAAAAACCCAATAAACTCAATGTTTGTCGTCGACTCTTCGCACATAGTAGTTTGAAATTTCTTTACATTTCTTATATATTAAATACAATTATAATTAATACCCTAAATATGATTTTTGAACCATTTTGTGCACTATTGCATCTACTCGTAGTTAAAATTTGAATTATATCCATTAAAGCCTAGAAATCGACTTAATGACTAAAATATAGCAAACAAAGCCTGAAAAATGTCAACTTTTTAACATGGAAAATGATATGGTATATGTTGAGTGTATGAAAAGTTTCAACGTCAGGCAACAAAGCACATGTAAATTCACCTTCAAACCTGACGCATTCGCTATCGAAACCGCGATTCTTCATCCCAAATGGTTCGGTTTCTAAGCAATGTACACACCAACTTTTGTGAAATATTATCAATTTTCTACCACATCCTATTGAGGTCATATCGCGATTCCTTGCCAACTTTCATGTTTTTCAGACTTCGTTTACATGTTTTAGAATTAAAAAAACAATAAACTCAATGTTTCTGGTTGACTCTTGACACAAAAATGTTTGAAATTTCTTTTCATTTATTTTATATGGCATACACAAGTATAATCACTACCTTAAATATTATTTTTCAAACTAATTTATGCACTATTGCATGTACTCATAGTTGAGATTTGGATTTTATCCATTGAATGCCTATAAATCAACTTGATGACTTAAATAAAACAAATGAACCCTGAAAAATACCAAATTTTAACATGGAGGATGCTATGGTGTATGTTGAGTATAAACAAAGTTTCAAGGTCAAGAAATGAAGTAAATGTCAATTCTCCTTCAAAGCTGACTCATTTCCTCTCGAAACCAAAATTCTTCCTCTCATATGGTTCGACTTCTAAGAAGCGTACATCACAACTTTCGTTAAACCTTCTCAATTTTTCCCATGACCTACTGAGGTTATATCAGGACACCATGTCAAGTTTCATGTTTTCAGACTTATCTGAATTTTTTATAATTAAAAAATCAATAAAACTCAATATTTATGATTGACTCTTGCCACAAAGATGTTTAAACTTTCTTTTCATTTCTTGTATATGGCATACAAGTATACTAAATACCCTAAATATGATTTTCCAAACCATTTCTGTCCATTTTTGCATGTACTCGTGGTTCAAATTTGAATTATATTCATTAATGCCCAGAAATCAACCTAATGAGTTAAATATAGCAAATGAATCCTGCAAAATGCTAAATTTTCACATGAACGTTGCTATGATGTATGTTGAGTATAGAAAAAAAGTCAAGATAAAACGAAGAAGCAAATGTCAATTTGCCTACAAACCTAACAAAATTTCTCTTGAAGCCATGATTCTTCCTCGCAATGGTCTGATTTCTAAGCGGTCTACATGTAAAATTTTGTGACAACTTTCTCAATGTCTACCACCACCTATTGAGGTCATATCATGACACCATTCAAAGTTTCATAGTTTTCATGCTTCATTTACATTTTTTAGAATTAATACCTTGTTCCTCGATAAACTCAATGTTTGTGGTTGACTCTTGCCACTTAGATGTTTGATTTTAAAAAATATTTATAAGGTATAGAAATACTCAATACCCTAATTATGTTTTTCAATTCATTTTTGTGCACTATTTCATGTACTTGTAGTTCATATTTGAATTATATCTATTAAATGCCTAGAAATCGACTTAATGACTTAAATAATAAATGGACCTGAAAAAATAACAAATTTTAATATGGAGGATGCCATAGTGCATGTTGAGCGTAGAAAGGTATCAAAGTCATACAATGAAGCAAATGTCAATTCGCCTTAAAACTCAAAAAGTGGGGTTGTACATTGCTTGAAAAAGAAATATGTGCAAAGCATCATACACGGTTTGCGTTTTTTCTAACTGAGCACGATAGTAGGCTACATCAACACATGTCTTGCTTGTAAAAAGCATGTATAAGACATCACACATGGTTGCGTTTTTACCATGTGCAATGATGTGTTACATCTCATATATTTTAAGACATCACACACGATTGTGTTTTTATGACCATATGTGATGTTGGCTGCATCACACACGTTTCTTTAAAAAATGATGTGCAAAGCATCACACATGGGTGTGTTTTTAAAACCATGTGAAATGATAGGCTACATATCACATATTATTATTTTTTTCACAAAAATTGTGTGCAAGGCATCGCACACGGTTGTATTATTATAACCGTGTACGATGTTGGCTACATCACACATCATCTTTTAAATGCGTGTGATATTTCGATATGGCACACGCTTTATTAAAGATGTGTGCGACATGTACATCATAGTTTTGCCTATTGTGTGTGATAGGAGGGCTTACTAGCATCATTGTGTAGGTTTGTTTTGAGTATTTTCAAAAACTTGAAAATAATGTCTAATTACATGAAACCTCGAGCTCCAAAGAAATTTCCATCTCTATATTTTTAGTATAGTTCTCCACACAATATTTGTTTGGCGAGTAAGTGCATATATCTATAGCCCTCGACCAAATGATTCACAAATCTTGCAAACACAAGGTTCCGCTCAAAATAGACCACAAAACTCTTACGCCTCAAAAATCAAAGTAAGACAATGTAAACGGACCCCCCCCCCTCTCGCCTCATCCAGTAGCCTCTACGCACTCACTATAACGACCGACAACTGCCACTGCGCCCTCTATGGCATCATGGCATCATTGAAATCACCATTCCTGGCAACATCCATCACATTGCCACCACGAGGCTCTATGGCATTTAATAGAGCATATGTTGGACATTTTTTCGACAAAGGGTGAATTTTATTAACTCAAAATAAAGCATCAAGGGGATACAAACACAATGAGCAACACATCCGGCCTCTGCATAGTTAGGATACACACAGCCAACACCAACGCACGCACACGAAAATCACACGCGCAACTAGCAAAGTCATATAAGACCGAAACTATGCCTTGGTGGAGTAAAAAAGTAAATCCCGAAGCGATCAGAACAATGATCAACAATCTACAGCAGCAACCATATCCGCACCAACAATCACTTGACAACACCAGTAGCACGAGATGGATTCTTCAACAACAACGCCTTCAGAAAGGGAACAACGCTTAAGCGTCACCGTTGTTGGATCCAACCACAGATGGGTAGATCATTGGTTTTCACCCTAAAGAACAAGTCTGAGCAAATCCGAGCAATGCCTTTAACAAGATAACGACATAGTAAATATCGCCATTGCCAGATATAACCAATGAGGCCAAACCTCGATTTTTCACCCCGGAGCTTGAGATGCACCACCAAATTAAAGTGAACTAGTGTTGCCGCCACCATTTTTCGTGATCTCAGCAGCTACATTACAAGTGAAGCATGCTTGCAAAAGCAGGCAATCGAGCTGCGACAAGTCGGTCGCCGTCGCACATTGCAACGGAGAATTAAAGAGAAAGATCACTCACAAGTTCACAACGCCAAATCCCGCGATGGGACGCTTCGACGGTCCCACATCATCCTCATGCTCCGCCGTCCAAGTCCGTGGTGACATAATCAATCGGCAAAACATATTTGTCATTGTCGTTAGATCTGAAGATCCAAGATCCCCACTCCTGTCTCGGCGATCACTTGCAGATGGGGTCATGCCACTGACGTCTCTTCACCCGAGACTGGCTCGACCAGCAAGTCCTTTGCGTCAAGCCGCCGTATAAAAGCCGGCAAACGCCGGATCAGGCCCAAACCGCGCGGCCCCAAAGGTGCAGCCGCAACGGCCTCGAGAACGGCCGGCGAGAGGCGCCACACGCCCACCGTATCCCCCGCAGCAGCAGGCAGGTCGCCGCTCCGCCGAGGACGCGGACGAGCAGATCCGTCATGGCTGTCCACCACGACTGCTCCGCCCCCTGGCCGACTTCCCCCGTTGCAGAGAAAGGCCGCCACCACCAGGCCCATGGCCGCCGACTGAAGACAAACGCTGATGCAGGCCGTCCGCTCGGCGCACCATGGAAAGCAGGGGAGGGCAAATCCCCGCCGCCGCCGTCACCAGGCCGGGCTTTGCCGGAGGTGACCACTGGCGGCGGCGAGGGAGAGAGAGCTGGGAGAGGAGGCCGAGGCCGACGAGATCTGATCGCCGCCTGAGCCTCCCTACGAGAGAGAGAGAGAGAGACATACACCACCGGGCATATGTTGGACATGGCCAACTTCATGTATAATGTTCTTCGTTTGCCTATGTGATTGCATGATATGCAAAGATTTATACTCCCTCTAAATGCTCTTATATTTGTTTACGGAGGGATTACCTTCGTATGTGCTAAGGTATTCTCTTGGTGGTGATTTGCTCTAGGCTATCGGGCATGCTCTCCACATCTTTCCCCGAAGGAAGCATTCGATGACCATACTCCATGATGTTAGTGGGATCATCAAGCCACGAAGGTGAAACCATTAACACTATGTTTTGAATAATGCCAAACTTCCTGTCTCGGTTCTGCGCTAACAATCCATGGTGTTGTTTTTTTCTGTAGGATGACTTTGCTATTAGGACCTCCCGGATCGGGCAAGACCACATTGCTCTTGGCATTGGCCGGGAAGCTTGACAAGGAGCTCAAGGTTCGCAAACCGCGTGTTACGTTGTTGTGTTTATTTCTTGAGCTATGGATGACCTAGTAGACTTAACATGGATAAATCCATTTTGGGTGTTTTTCGCTATCGGACAGGTTTCAGGTAAGGTTTCCTACAACGGCTATGAGATGAATGAATTTGTCCCCGAAAGAACAGCTGCGTACATCAGCCAGCATGATCTCCACACTGGGGAGATGACTGTAAGGGAGACCTTGGCCTTTTCAGCACGCTGCCAAGGTGTTGGCTCTCGATATGGTATGAACTTGAATGAATAATAGTATAACTGAGACCAAGTAATTGGTTGTTGAATTTGTTGTTCTGCTTCTTCTAGAAATGTTGACTGAGTTGGCAAGAAGGGAAAATACAGAGAACATCAAGCCAGATAATGATATCGATGTTTATATGAAGGTGAGGTTGTTTTCACATAAGAGCTCTGACAACGAACATTTGGAGATGATTACTCATATGTATTGTGTTTTTTATTAGCGGAGTAACTACCACTTAAGTATTTAATCTACTCATGTAGGCCTCAGCAATGGGAGGACAAGAATACAACGTTGTTACAGAGTATATACTGAAGGTACAGCATGCAGTTGTAGATTTAATGCTAGAAATAGAAGGATCGTTTTTATTGGGATATTTTCTTCTTAATCAGCTCACTGTCTGCTACTATGTTACAAACCCGCAGGTGCTAGGATTGGATATCTGTGCTGACACAGTGGTAGGAAATGACATGTTAAGGGGTATATCCGGTGGACAAAGGAAGCGTGTGACAACAGGTATGCTTAATGGTAGAATGAAATTCTACTCCCTCCGTCCCAAAAATAAGTGTCTCAACTTTGTACTAACTCTAGTACAAAGTAGACACTTATTTTGGGACGGAGGGAGTATATAATAAGATTTTTGTGTTGTTGATATACACAAACCTTTGAGATTTTTAGTGACATGATAAAACGGCTTTAAGTCATATGTATCATCTTCTTCAAGAATTAAGCTTCTTATAAATCTCTAATTGCTAGGTGAAATGCTTGTTGGTCCAGCAAGAGCTCTGTTCATGGATGAGATATCTACTGGGCTGGACAGTTCAACCACATACCAGATTGTGAACTCCATTAGGCAGACAATCCATGTCCTTGGTGGGACTGCTGTCATCTCCTTGCTCCAGCCGGCACCAGAAACATACAACTTATTTGACGATATTATACTCCTCTCTGATGGGTATGTTGTGTACCAAGGAGCCCGTGAACACGTTCTCGAGTTCTTTGAGTCAATGGGCTTCAGATGCCCGCAGAGAAAGGGTGTTGCGGACTTCTTGCAGGAAGTATGTGCATCATCTATAAATTGCTATGGCGTTTGATCGTTCTAATTTTTAAAGATGAAAGGTACTAATATATATCTTCATTTGGATGCATTGAAAAGGTGACATCAAGGAAAGATCAAGAGCAATATTGGTATAGGAGTGACATGCCATATCATTTCGTGCCCGTGAAGCAATTTGCTGATTCATTCCATTCCTTCCACATAGGACAATTTGTTCATAATGAGCTTTTAGAGCCATTTGACAGGACCAAGAGCCACCCTGCTGCTCTTGCTACCTCAAAGTTTGGTGTCAGTAGGATAGAGCTTCTCAAGGCAACCATGGATAGAGAGTTTCTACTTATGAAGAGGAACTCATTTTATTTTATTTTTAAAGCTGCTCAAGTAAGTTTGTATTTTCTAGTTATTTTTACATTGCAAGGAATTATGGTGAAGATTCGCTAACATCATTCTGCACGTTTTCATCATTACAGCTATCTCTTATGGCATTCCTCGCGATGAGTACATTTTTCCGTACCAACATGCACCGTGACCCCACTTACGGAACAATATATATGGGGGCACTATACTTCGCCATTGACGCAATCATGTTTAATGGTTTCTCAGAGCTTGGCATGACTGCCACGAAACTTCCTGTTTTCTTCAAGCAGAGGGACCTTCTGTTTTTCCCTGCATGGGCCTACACCCTACCAGCGTGGATTCTCCAGATTCCTATAACTCTTTTTGAGGTCGGAGTTTATGTTTTCACAACATACTATGTCATCGGATTTGATCCCAGCGTAAGCAGGTAAGGTGCACCGGAACACATGCCTTCATTTCAGGGTAACCTAGAAGAGAGACAGTCATTCAAAATATAAACTCTAGATAGAAATTTGATTTGCGTGGATTTAATTGAATTTTTGATTGTTTCACTGATATTATATATATTGTTCTCAGATTGTTTAAGCAGTATATACTGCTCCTTGCACTCAATCAGATGTCATCCTCACTGTTCCGCTTCATTGCTGGACTTGGAAGAGACATGGTTGTGTCTAGCACCTTTGGGCCCTTAGCATTGGCGTCTTTTACAATATTGGGTGGCTTTATTCTTGCAAGACGTGAGTTAATAAATTTGTTCTGGTCACTTAAAATATGTTGCTATCACTACTTGCTTAGATGATGTTAGGTGGTAACTGTTTTAACATATTTTGATCCAATCTTTCTTCATATGCTCTAGCTGATGTGAAGAAATGGTGGATTTGGGGTTACTGGGTATCTCCATTGTCGTACGCACAGAATGCTATTTCAACAAATGAATTTCTGGGCCATAGCTGGAACAAGGTAAGAACCCAACTAACCAGCAATAAAATTAGCCACTAGGAAATAGCAAGTTTCATATGGTGCCCAAACTGTTATAGATTCTTCCTGGACAAAATGATACGATGGGAATTATGGTCCTGAAATCTCGTGGAATTTTTACTGAGGCCAAGTGGTATTGGATTGGATTTGGTGCCATGATTGGATACACACTCCTCTTCAACCTGCTATACACCCTAGCTCTTTCAGTTTTGAATCGTAAGTATTTTTTAGTAGACTGCTTTTATATCTTAAATTCAACAATTTGGTAATAAATATAGGTGACCTAAAAAGGTTAATCCGCTTTATTTTGACAGCATTAGGTGACACTCACCCAACAATGCCTGAAAATGCAATAAAGGAAAAGCACGCCAACGTAACTGGAGAAATTTTGGAAAATCCCGAGAAAAAGAAATGTAGAAATCTAGAATTGTCTGGCAGCACCAACCAAAACTGTGCGACCAGCAACGTGGATTCTAGTTCAAGAAGGAAGGGCATGGTGCTCCCATTTGCGCAACTGTCACTAAGCTTTAACGCTGTAAAATACTCAGTGGACATGCCACAGGTATATTTCTTCATCAAAATAATTAATACATGGATTATAAATATATCTTTTTAAAAATTGTGTTGTCTGACACTGGCAGGCAATGTCGGCACAAGGAGTGACAGATGACTGCTTGGTGCTTCTAAAGGGAGTTAGTGGTTCTTTCAGGCCAGGAGTACTTACCGCATTGATGGGTGTGAGTGGCGCCGGAAAGACTACTCTTATGGATGTATTAGCGGGAAGAAAAACTGGAGGTTACATAGAGGGGGATATCACCATCTCAGGCTATCCAAAGAAGCAAGAGACTTTTGCACGTATATCAGGATACTGTGAGCAAAATGATATTCATTCTCCGCACGTAACCGTTTATGAGTCACTCGCGTTTTCCGCATGGCTGCGGCTTCCATCGGAAGTTGATTTAGTCACAAGAAAGGTCAGCTATCTAGATTGAAGCAATATCTAGTCTTGTTTTTTTTACTTTAAATTATTTGAGAACTTATGAACTGAACTCTGACAACAGATGTTTATCGAGGAGGTCATGGAGCTTGTCGAGCTCACCTCATTGCGGGGTGCACTTGTTGGTCTTCCAGGAGTTAATGGCCTATCAACTGAGCAACGCAAGAGACTAACTATTGCTGTGGAGCTTGTTGCTAACCCTTCAATCATTTTTATGGATGAACCAACATCTGGTCTTGATGCTCGGGCAGCTGCAATTGTCATGAGGGCAGTAAGGAATACTGTAAATACTGGTAGGACAGTTGTCTGCACTATTCACCAGCCAAGTATTGACATATTCGAAGCATTTGATGAGGTTGATAATTCTTGATCCCTATTTTGGATTCTTTATTAAATTATTAAGCATAGTTCATGCATTTACTATTGTCTGAATATATGGTTACAGCTTTTCCTAATGAAGAGAGGAGGAGAAGAGATATATGTCGGCCCACTAGGCCATAATTCCTCAAAATTGATCGAGTACTTCGAGGTAAAAAGAGAAGTAAAGTGAACTGTTATTACTGAGAAATTTACAATTATTACCAGCTAAATGATATCAAAAGTAAAATCCCTTTTTTTGACTCGTACAGGGAATTGAAGGCGTTAGTAAGATAAAAGATGGATATAACCCAGCAACATGGATGCTGGAAGTGACATCTATTGTCCAAGAGGAGATGCTTAGTGTTGACTTCTGTGAAATCTACAGGAGATCAGAACTCTACCAGTTAGTTATCCTACTATGAAGTTCAATTGATGATGTCTATTTTAGTTCCAATTTAATCGGTTTTATTTTTTCTTGAATGTCAGAAGGAACAAGGAACTCATAGAAGAGCTAAGCACACCACATCCTGATTCCAGTGATCTCGACTTCCCTTCACTGTACTCGAGATCATTCTTCACACAATGCCTAGCTTGCTTATGGAAGCAGAAGTTATCATATTGGAGGAACCCATCTTATACAGCAATGAGATTTCTCTTCACTGTCATCATTGCACTACTGTTTGGGACAATGTTTTGGGGCCTGGGACAAAAAACGTACATCTTCTAACATTTATAACCTAACTTCTACTCCCTCCGTCCCATAATGTAAGACATTTTTCAACACTAGTATAGTCTCAAAAAGCGTCTTATATTATGGGACGGAGGGAGTATCTAATTAACAAACATGAGATACTTATCTAAATTGTATACTCTTATCTTGGTACAGTAAAAGAGAACAAGATCTGTTCAATGCAGTGGGATCAATGTATGCTGCAGTTCTTTACCTCGGAATCCAAAACTCTGGTACTGTTCAGCCGGTGGTGGCAGTGGAGCGCACAGTTTTTTACAGAGAAAGAGCAGCCGGCATGTATTCAGCTTTCCCATATGCATTTGGACAGGTATTTTGTCAAATACTCCAGATCTACTTGCACGTTATATATATGACCATAATTAAAGGATTTTTCTTTCGAATATGCCTCATTTGAGTACAATTATCCATAACACTACAGCACTATTTTGTCTGTTCCAGCTCAAAATCTAATGATGCTAGTTTATCCTTCTGTAGGTTGCGATTGAGTTTCCATACATCCTCGTGCAGACCGTGATATATGGTGTACTAGTCTATTCGATGATTGGATTTGAGTGGAGTGTTGCCAAGTTTTTTTGGTACTTGTACTTCATGTACTTCACGCTTCTATATTTCACCTTCTACGGGATGACGGCGGTAGGACTGACACCAAACGAGAGCGTAGCAGCAATCATCTCAGGAGCAGTCTACACTGCTTGGAACCTCTTCTCAGGATATCTTATTCCTCGACCTGTAAGTATTACATCATTGCATATTACTTGCTTTGGTGTCTGATTACTTGTTTTAGATTGATCAACATATTATTCTGAAATACATGGGTCACATATTTAACCGTTTTCTTCAGAAAATTCCTGTTTGGTGGAGATGGTATAGCTGGATTTGCCCAGTTGCATGGACACTATACGGATTGGTTGCCTCGCAGTTTGGCGATATTCAAACGAAACTCGTCACTAAAGATCAAACTGTGGCCCAGTTCATCGCAGAGTTCTATGGGTTCGACCGTGACTTGTTGTGGGTTGTTGCACTAGTTCATGTAGCTTTCACCGTGGGTTTCGCTTTCATGTTCAATTTTGCGATTATGAGGTTCAACTTCCAGAGGAGATGAAGGAGATGTCATTTTTCTGTATTCGGTTGTATTTGCACTGGGTACACCCGATGTTAATGGAGATCAATGTAACCATTTGAGATTTTTGTTCCATTCTGCGCAAAAGATCCTTCCGAAGGTCAGGAGAGGGCAAAGCTCTACCGGTGTCATTAAAATTAAACCATCAAGTTCAGTAGCTATGACTACATGCCAAGCAATTTAAAAGAATCAGCAACAAAAATTTAGGACTACAGACATAGTTGATCATTCCATACATCCCAGACAACCGGCAGTCAGCACATAACAGAAGGATCCTCTTATTCATATTATCATCAGACAGCATCCACGCTATCGAAGCTTTTTTGGATCTCTGTCTCAGCCGGGGATGGTGTAGACGCTGACGCCGTTTTGGTCTTCTTCATCAGCTCAAACAGTGTTATGGGGCGGAGCATGCACTAAATATGGATAGATGGGAGAGCAGAGCTTGATTAAGAGCACCTTCAGTGCACAACCCAAATTCTGTCACCGCATCAGCAATGGGTGAGAAAGATCTATTTGATGGTAGATCATCTGGAAAAGCTCTTCCTTGAGTAGAATCTGCCATTTCTTCTTTAGACTAAAAAAAATTCTGTCACCCCATCAGCCAGTTGTTGAGGACCAGGATTTATCAGCTGGCATTTTATTTTGGGAAAAGTATATTCTCCGTCCCTCAATTTTTTCGATAGTCTAGAAATGGTCCCTCAACTCTAATACCAGCAAAATCTAGTCTTTCAATTGTTAAAACCGGATATTTTTCGTCCTTGGGTTGCTTCGGGTGGTTTTGTGCTGACATGGCAACGTTTTGACCATTGACTTCGCCACCTCATTGTCCACCTCAGCTTCGTCTTCTTCCCCCTCTCGCACTGCCCACCGGAGCACCTCACTGCCTGCGTTTGCTCCTACCGCCGCCTCCGTGTGCTTCGTGTGGTGGGATGCACATGCACTTCTCCATCGCATTCGCTGACAGGGGCATGGACTGGGACAAGAGGTTGCTCGCGTGCAGCGACTCTGACATGGAGAATGATGGGGGCTACGGTGGAACTATGGACGTCTTCACCGAGGACGCACAACACGAGTATGACAACCGGTGCGCCGGCCTCGTGGACGGCCAATGCCGCCATGGCGGAGTCCGTGCAAGCCCAGATCTCCTCCACCTCCGGCAAGTGCGTTTGCGTCATGCACCGGGAGCGCAGCAGGCCACCAGGCGGAGCTCGGTGTTGGCGCATGGCAACTGTTCGACGGAATGCCCACTAGATGGAAAAAAGGAAGACGAGGAGAAAGAAGAAGGTGAGGTGCCACAGCTTCCTTCGTCATTGTCATCTCGCCCTTCCCTCTCTCGTCGAAGTAGGCATAGTTGCCACGCCCTGGAAGCCAGTGTCCGCACATCCACGACGCACACATCCCGGACGCCATTGCACATGCTACCTCGGGCTCCGACGTGTGCAGCAGCAGCGGGCTGAGCACATCTGCATGGCTCGCGGGACCGTCGAATGTCGTCGTGGTGCCGACAACCAGTCTGTAAGACGAGCCTTTGGTATTCATAGCCAGCCTTCGTGTGCGTGTTGTGTTTCCAGTTGGTAGACTTTTTTGACTCTAGTGCAGTGTCAGAAAAATATTTTACATTATGGGATGGGACGAAGGAACTATGTTTGTGCAAGATGGGCGTGAGTGGAGGGCACGGAGGCGAGGCCACTGCTGTTAGAGGCAGCGGCCGGAGCAGACGCACTTGGGCCGTGGCGAGGTGCTCGCGTGGAGAGAGAGGAGAAGAAGACGAAGGTGAGGTGGACAATGAGGTGACAAAATCAACGGTCAATTCAGCACAAAACCATCCGGAACAACTTTGACAAAACCATCCCAAGCAGCTTGATGGACAAAAATATCCGGTTTCAACAATTGAGCAGCTCGAGGGACAAAAATATCCGGTTGAGGGACTAGATTTTACTGGGTTTAGAGTTGAGGGACTATTTCTAGATTATTGGAATAGTTGAGGAAAAAAATCCTTTTTATTCCTTTTGCATTTTCCAGATAAGATCCTTCATGAGTAGGATCTGCCAGAGTAACTAGTATCAGTCTGGTTGTAATGGAGAGTATCATAGTAATGGGGAGTATCATATACTAGTATCATGCATATGATACTAATGTATGATACTACCTCCATAATGCATAGTATCATATTTTCGTATCATGTAGTACTTGTACTTTATTTATTGTCATGCATGAGACAAAGTAGCATAACATTTATTATGATAAAGTATCTGATACTTCACCCTCTTTCTCTTCATTTAATGCAATGAGACATCATCAAAAAACTCTCTCTTTCTTCATTTAATGAAATGATACATCATTAAAATTGCCTAGTTGACATGCATGATACTAGCTACGACACTACCATTAGGACCAGCCTTAGTATCAGACCAAAGTGCACTATTAAAAATTGAGCATTTCTAGTCAGTCTTTCAAATGCGGCACATAGCACAAACACAGGCAGCAGAAGTGAGAATCACATGCGTTTATTTTCAGACCAGTAGCTATTACACAGTGCTATCTCGACAGCAACTACGAAACAAAGTGCACAGTTTCACACACACAACACGAAAGCGCTGTAACGCACTTCTGCCGACACGTCTGGCGCGCCAAGAAACTGGGTCTGGGGTCGCTCACGGAAACGGAGCGTGGCGCTTCATCTCGTGCGGCACGACGTCGACGGCGAAGCCCTTGTGGTGGCGGACCCAGTAGTCGGCCTGGCCCGGGCGCGGCTCCGCCGGCACCTCCACGTCGGCCCTGGCGGCCTTGAGCTCCTCCGTGGAGAAGCTGTACTTCTGGTCGCGCTTCCGCACCAGGTCCGGGCGCACGGCGCCGTCGCGCTCCCCCTGCGGCGACACCATGAGCGCGGGCGCGCCGAGCGGCAGGCGGTCGCCGCGGTCCACCTGCCAGGTGCACCAGAACTTGCCGAACGTGCCGGCCATGTGGTCCAGCTCCGCCTTCCCCAGCATGCTGGGCACCCACGGGTTCGCCCACAGCCCCGTCTTGATCTCGTGCGCGTGCGAGTGCCACAGCTTCTGCTCCTCCGCCGGCAGCGACTCGAAGATCTTCCTCGACACGATGTACTCCACGCCTGCATGCACAAAGGAAACACGCAGCACGTTCTTATGGCCGAACGAGGCATGGCAAAGGACTAGAGCGTGTGGTGCGGGCGCGCACCGATGAGGCGGGCGTGCTTGTCGTCGGAGTCGTAGACGGGGCACTGGAGGACGTCCTGGTTGAGGCGGGAGACGTAGTGGTGGGTCTCCACCTGCCGGTGCGGGTCGTGCGCGTACAGGGCGAACGTGCAAACGTGCTGCTTGATCTGCTTCACGGGGCGCAGCGACTGCAGCGCCGCCGCGCCCTTGTCCAGCAGCATCGTCGACGTGGTCGTCGGCTTCCCCGGCGGCCCGCCGTCGCCTCCGGTTGAGGCCGGCGTCGGAACAGGCTTCTCGTCGCTAGACGCCATCGATGGATCGGGAGTCGGCTCGTTGGCCTGTACTGCTGGGTGAGGAGCGTGCGCTTCGGGTGAGCTTTTAAGTCCTGGCGGCATTGGGACTTGGATGGGCTGCCGGCTGACACGTACGTGGTGACGAGGCTGGACGTGGCAGACGGCATGCAACTTAGGTGGCAGATGTGTTGTGCGGCTGCGGCGACAAGTGTTGGCGCATGGGCTTTGAGCATTCAAGGCTCTCAGCCACACCGCTCGCCTGGTGCAAGGAACGAAGCTAGGGACGGGAAACGTATCGCCGATCCACATGAAATAGGAGATTCTGTTGCTCGGTTCAAAGGCAGAATGGGATTCCGTGCAGCAGCAAAAATGCTACACCTATTACGTCCCTTCAAAAAAAAAAAAGAACATTACGAAGCCTTACTTAAATTCTTTGATCGCTAATAAAACTGTCTCCCTGATTTTCAGGGTGGGCATGCGCCCCAACTAAGACCCAATATAAAACAGCCACCTTAGATCGTACCTAAGTTACGTAGAAGTCGTTACATAGGTGTAGCTTTACTCGTGCAGCAGGCACGAGTCAAAGTGCCCTCTCCGGAACCGGCTGAGCGCTGGATACCGCCGACGAGGGATGGATGAAAGCCAATACTGACGGTGCAACGTCGAAGTTCGGTCAGAAGGGGGATGGTGGGGTGGTTTTGCGTGAACAAAATGATGCGTTCTGAGTAGTGGCTTGCCTTTTTCTTTCCACACTCTCATGCCCTGAGATAGTGGAGATCTTGGTGTGCATAAGGCCAGTGCAACTTTCTGTTGAAATGGACGTGCAAAAGCTTAGACCAACTCTAACGCACGATCTAAAAAGACATCCGTTTTATCCGGATTGTCTGTTTCGGTCGGGCAATGGGGCGACGTCCGGCCGTTTTTCTAGATGCGCTGGCCATGCGTCTAAAGCGTGGTTGCATCTCGTTTGGCTACATGCAAACTTTTGCAAATGTAATTTTATCAGCGGACGTAGTTCTCATACCAACGACCATAGTTCATGCCGGCAATAAAGCCGGTGGTCGGCAAACATACACAAGCCTACAGAATGATCAAGCCTCAAATTTCACGCTGGCAACAAAGCCAGCGGCCTGGCCACGGCCCTCGTAGATGACGTTCTCCATGAACGCAGAGTAGCCAGGGTCGTCGGCGTCAGGATTGGCATTTCGTCAAACAGCTTGCGGGCGCCGGGAAGGTTGGCCGTAGGAATCGACCGCGTCCGTTTCCTTTGCATCCCGTCGGACAACTAGCCATCACAACTGAACCCAGGCGTGACGTTGAGGTCGATGACGACCGGGATGGCGGGGGTGTGCGACCACGCTGTCGTCCGGTGACGTGAAGAACTGGGTCTGGCCATGCAGCCGTGGCGGATGAAACTCGGGCTTCTTCGGTGTTATGGAGGAGCTCAATGACTGGTACTGTGGAGGGTGAATGGCCGACGAGCCTGTGCTCGCCGCGGCCGTGGTGGCGACGAAGAGAATGGTCGGCCTGGGTCGGCACAACCCTAGCATGACGTGGGCCGGCGTCATTGCTGCCTGCGTGGCCTTGACGAGGATGGCCTCATTCTGGTCGACGGCGGCCTTGTGCTGCGCGGCCCGTTGCATGGTCGTGTCCTCGGCGGCAAATTCAGCAACGACTTTCTTCCCCTCCCTTGTCCGTCGGCCCCTCCTCTAGGCCAATTCCTGGTCGAGCCGCGCGATCTCCGTGGGCGTGAGCTCCGACCGCGGATTCTTCCGGTCGTTCTTCTTCCTCGCGGGGCGCTGGGAGGCGGCCAGGGCGCCGGCCATGGAAGAGGGAGAGGAAGGGGAGCGCGGGAGGGGGGGGGGGTGATTGGGAATGGGAGGGGAAATGGGCGCAATGTTGCTCCTGACGGGCGGGTCAGGAGAGGACAAGGGTGTGCGTCTCGCCCGTCCATGTGCTGCCCGTTTCAATGCAAACGCGGCCTAAATTTGGGCCAAGAATGAGTCGAAAGCGGATAAAAAACGAACATTTGTCTGTTTGCTCTCTCATGTTGGGTTGTATTTTTTGTTCGTTTACTTTCAGATAGATGCAGGCGAACCATCTGGGGTCGTGCGTTGGAGTTGGCCTTAGCGTCGAGCTCGATTGCAAAGCTGTGGTGTGCATGCTTAACGGCGAGAAGAACCTATCTGCACTTGGGCTGATCAAGTGAAAGAGCTCTTGAAGTCTCGTCTTGAGTAAATAGGGTAGAGTTTGATCCTAAAATCCATACTGGCGATGTAAATTTTCTGGGCACCCATTGAACAGTTCCTCAAATTTTTATTGGGTTCTCTATTTCTCCAATGATCTCAATAAATTTCTAAGCCGTCAACTCTACATAGTTATACATGCAAATGTTCCGAATTTCAAAAGGAGATTCCGTATAGTAATGTTAATTTCTAGTGGCCGGTGGTGGAGTTTCGAGTTGGTGATGAAGAACAAACTAGGGAGACACTAATTTGTGTAGATGGCCCGATCTTTCACGGCGATGCACGGTCAATAATTCATTCTCGCAATCTTCAAGAATAATTCTCATCCGTGTATGAAAGTATACGAACAAAAATAATGATCCCCTCGGATCAGCACGTAGGCATCGATGTGATGATCAACCCTCTGTCACTAGTAAATTTTCTCGATGGAAAAATCACAGCTAATAAACACGATATGGTTTCTGTATTTCATAACTTCAACAAAAACTAAAAAACTCCCCTTTACACGGCGGAAGCCTTTGCCTTTTATATGGCACAAACACACGCCACGGCCTGGTCTTATAGATAAGAAATGAAAACTAAATCTTACCTACTAAAACAAACGCACAAGGTCTACGCTATTTCTCTTTCCTATATGATGAAAAGACGTGCCCTCCAAGACTTCTTGTAACATACGTACCAACTAAGGCTAATAATCAAGTACTAATTGCGATTGGAATTGAACCTACAAAAACTATACATGGAGGAGTACGAAAGTTGGGAACTATTTTAGCCTGTTGTGGCTCCTCTTGGCTAAACAATTGATTGTTGAACGCATGCATGTTCATACTCCTCTCTTTACACGTTAAACCAATTAAAACTTTTGATTTAACCTTGCACCACATTTTCGTCTGGGCACATGTATTTTCTTTCTGATCTTGACGTCTAGCAGGCACAACCCATTTGTTTCTATTTGACGCGATAATCTCCAGCCCACAAATCATGTGTATTCTTTCATCCTTAACTCTATGTAATTTATCCGAGTCGACAGCCTGTTTTTGTTGTCGAGCCAAAACACAATTGTGAACATGACTAACCATGCCCGTAATTAAATTATCTCCCACCTTCTTAATTGATTCAGTCTGAATACGAAAAATGTTTGACAACATACTGGATGTCATAGTGGTTGTGTCATCCCCCTCCCTTCAAGAGAAACCGTCCTCGGTTTCGAGTCAATATCCAACATGACCTTCTTCTCCGGAACTTGCCGCTCTCTAGTGATTGCATTGTCTATCATTGGCTTTAGCACATGCTTTCTTCCGTCATGCATGAACGTGTATGTGTTCGATCTTCCGGCATGCACTGCATCATGATCGAACTGCCACGGTCTTCCCAGGAGCAACTGACAAGCATTCATCGGTAATATGTCACAGTCCACCTAGTCAATGTAATCTCCAATAGCAAATGGCACACGTACCTTATGTGTAATCTTTAATTTTTCAGAATTGTATAGCCACTCCACGTGGTGTGGTTGCGGGTGCCTCCACATGGACAAACCCAATGCCCGCACGAGATCTTTGCTAACGACATTAGTAAAACTGCCACCATCAATTGTCATCTTACATGCACGACCCTTGATCATGCACTGTGTTTTAAGAACACTCCAACGTTGCCCTTTAGGATCACCATCCTCTTGCACCTTCTTCACTATGAGATTTAGACCCTTCATTGGTGCATCAATTTCTTGTTTGATTTCTTCCAACTCTTCTCTTCTTTTTCGCAAATGATCTTGCCAATCAGCAGCGAACACATCCATTGGCATGGGAATAAAACAAATTTGTTTGCCCTTTCATGAAAAAGAATAATTATTTTTCTTGACATCATGAACAGCCCCAACACGCTTGCACCATGGGTCCCCAAATAGAAGATGGCACGACACCATGGACACAGGACAAACATGAAAAAAATCCGCACAACAATATTTTCCCAGATAAAAAATTAGAAAAATCCGATGAGTAATTTTGATGTCACCTTTGAACCACTTCAACGTGTAAGGTCTTTCAAGAGGTGCCATCTTCAGCCCCAATTTTTCCACCACCTCAATGCTCACCATGTTGACTGCAGTACTCTCATAGATTGCCAGGTTGACACGTCGTTCGTTCACGACGCAACGGGTGTGAAAAAAGAGTGACCTCGCCAATGCCTTCCTCCTCCATCAATACGTTCCTGCTCAACATGTTGATGCTCGACTCCATAGACGATATTGCAAATTGTGTCGCCGTGACTAACCTTTGCTCTGAATACCACTTGATGAAGCACAAACTAGCGAGACACTAATTTGTGCGTGTAGATGGCCCGATCTTTCATGGCGATGCTCGATAAATAATTCCTTCTCGCAACCTCCAAGAATAATTCTCACTCGCATATGAAAGCACAAGTGCTCCCTGGGTGATTTTGGTAATTAATGTCAACATATCTCTTGTTGGACTAATACATTTACCTAGTACATTTTAGATAAGTTCAAAAATGGAGTGGCATTGACTAGAGGATGTGGAACCCCTTCAAGACGCTAAGGAGAAAAGGATTGGCTCAAGCTCAAAGCACAAGACTCTACATTTCTATTTTAGTGATCCAAGATCACATTGAGTCTATAGGCAAAGCCAATACTATCAAGGAGGGATGAGGTGTTGCTTAATGAGGTTCTTGTTCAAAATGCTTAGTGAGATGCTCCAAAGCCCTCAACTACTTTCTCACATCCACATATGACCCAAACCAAAAGTCAAATTCGGCCCCACCAATTCTTTCTATCCGACGCCACCGAGTTTAGATGTCATAGCCACTGCCACAAACCCTAGTTTTTCGGTCTCACTGATAGGGATCTCGGTCTCACCGAGATGAGATTGTAATCTCTCTGTTTCCCTTTGTAACATTTCGGTCCAACCGAGATGAGCGATCGGTCCCACCGAGATTGCAATGCAAACTCTCTGTTTCCCTTTCGTAACGTTTCGGTCTAACCAAGATGAGCGAATCGTCCCACCGAGTTTGCCTGACCAACTCTCTGGTTAGCTTATTATCAAAATCGGTCCTACCGAGTTTGTGTAATCGGTCTCACCGAGATTACGTTATGCCCTAACACTAATCACATCGGTCCCACCGAGTTGACATGTCGGTCCCATCGAAAATCCTAACGGTCACATTATTTGCTAAATCGGTCCGACCGAGTTTCAGGATTCGGCCCCACCAAGATTGGTAAGTTCTGTGTAACGGTTAGATTTTGTGTGGAGGCTATATATATCCCTCCACCCACTCTTCATTCGTGGAGAGAGCCATCAGAACATGCCTACACTTCCAACATACATTTTCTGAGAGAGAACCACCTACACTTGTGTTGAGGTCAAGATATTCCATTCCTACCATATGAATCTTGATCTCTAGCCTTCCCCAAGTTGCTTTCCACTCAAATCTTCTTTCCACCAAATCCAAATCCTGTGAGAGAGAGAGAGTTGAGTGTTGGGGAGACTATCATTTGAAGCACAAGAGCAAGGAGTTCATCATCAACACACCATTTGTTACTTCTTGGAGAGTGGTGTCTCCTAGATTGGCTAGGTGTCACTTGGGAGCCTCCGACAAGATTGTGGAGTTGAACCAAGGAGTTTGTAAGGGCAAGGAGATCGCCTAATTCGTGAAGATCTACCCCTAGTGAGGCAAGTCCTTCGTGGGCGACGGCCATGGTGGGATAGACAAGGTTGCTTCTTTGTGGACCCTTCGTGGGTGGAGCCCTCCATGGACTCGCGCAGCCGTTACCCTTCGTGGGTTGAAGTCTCCATCAACGTGGATGTACGATAGCACCATCTATCGGAACCACGGCTCAAAAATCTCCGTGTCTCCAAATTGCTTTTGCACACTCCAATCCCATCCCTTTACATTCTTGCAAGTTGCATGCTTTACTTTCTGCTGCTCATATACTCTTTGCATACTTGCTTGTTATGTATTGTGATTGTTAAACCTATGCCAAAACTCCACTTCAACTTAAAGAAATTAAAAAGTGCAACTTCTCTTGCTTAGTGTCTAATCACCCCCCTCTAGACACCTCTTCTCGATCCTCTCAATTGGTATCAGAGCTTTGGTCTCCATTGCTTTGGTTTAATCACCATTGGAGGAAGATGGATGAGTCTACTTTGGGGAGGCTAGACATAGAGTGCCCATACTTGATGGAGAGTACTTTCATGAGTGGAAAAATGAGATGCTTGTGATTTTCAATGAATATCATTTGAACAAGTACATTGATAGTCCTTGTGCACCTCATGTTGATCCTATGCATCCTACTCTTGATGGGTCAATTAACATGATTCACAATCTTAGAACTATTGATCTTATCACTAGAGGTTTGCCTAGAAACTTGATAGGTTGCTTGCCTACTCTTAAATGTGCCTACACCATATGGAAATTTCTTGAGGAACGATTTCCAAATTATTCCTTGAAAAATCTAGATGAAATTCTCCATAAGTCTATTGCCTTGAGTAAGATGAATTCCAATGATCTTATGTTTGGTGATTGTCTATTTGAGCTTACAAATCCCATGCGTGCCAAAGGAAATGTTGGAATCATTAGCGATATTATTTCCGAAGCTACTAGATTTCATAAAAAAGATCATTGTCAAACTCACTCTAACGAATCACCCTCTCTAGGAATTGATCCACCACATGACGATGTTGAACATGGATAGTATGATGAGGATGATGATAGTGACTTTGATCTTGATGATGCAATGAGACACTTTGGTCTTATGGCAAATCTTCAGGGATATATGGCAGGAGGAAAGGAATGGGTTCTTGATAGTGGATGTACCGATCACATGACCGGAGATAAAGATATGTTTCGTGAGCTTGCTAAAAACGACGGCCCTCGAAAGTATGCCACTTTCGGTGATAACTCAAAGGGTCAAGTGGTTGGCATCGGTAAGGTGGCCATCTCACATGATAGCTCCATACAAAATGTCATGCTTGTTGAATCTCTTGGATATAATTTACTTTCAGTATCTAGACTTGTTGATTTCGGTTTCAATGTACTATTTACTAAAGTAGATTGCCAAGTGTTTCGGAGTGATAATCATAAAATGGTCTTTACCGGCATTCGTAGAGGTGATCTTTACATTGTTGATTTCGCTAAAAAGGCTCAACCTAGAACTTGCTTCATTGTTAAATCCTCTAAAGGTTGGTTATGGCATAGACGATTAGGTCATGTGGGTATGCAAAACCTTGACAAGCTTATTAAAGGAAATCATATCCTTGGCGTTAACGATGTCATATTTGATAAGGATAGACTTTGCAGCGCTTGTCAAGCAGGTAATCAGGTTGGAGGAAGGCATCCCGTGAAGAACATCATGACCACAAGGAGGCCACTCGAGCTACTTCATATGGATCTTTTTTGTCCCAACGCCTACAAAAGTCTCGGTGGAAATTCTTTTGGTCTAGTTATAGTTGATGATTTTTCAAGATTTACGTGGGTGTTCTTTCTCGATGATAAATCGCAGGTCCAAAAGATCTTCAAAAACTTCGCTAGGAAGCCCAAAATCAATTTGAAGTGGAGATCAAGAAGGTTCGCAGCGACAACGGAACGGAGTTCAAGAACGCAAATGTGGACACCTTTCTTGACGAAGAAGGGATTTCACATGAGTTCTCGGCTACGTACACACCTCAACAAAATGGAGTTGTTGAGAGGAAGAACCGGACGCTCATCGAAATGGCGAGAACGATGCTTGATGAGTACAAGACGCCGAAGCACTTTTGGGCAGAAGCGGTTGAGACAGCTTGTCATGCAACAAATCGCTTGTATCTTCACAAGCTACTCGGCAAGACGGCATACGAGCTCCTCACCGGTAACAAACCCCAAGTTGGATACTTTCGAGTATTCGGCTCAAAGTGCTACATTCTTGATAAGCATCGTCGTTCTAAATTTGCTCCTAAGTCTCATGAAGGTTTCCTACTTGGTTATGGCTCAAACTCTCACACTTACCGTGTCTACAATAATTTCACCCGAAAGGTTGAAGAGACGGTAGATGTGAAGTTTGATGAATCTAACGGCTCGCAAGTAGAGCAATTGCCAATTGATGTAGGAGACAAAGACCCTTCAGAAGCAATTCAAGACTTGTCTATTGGCAAGATTCGTCCAACGGAGGTGAAGGAGAGTACCTCGTCCGTCCAAGTGGAAGCTTCTACCTCACGACAAGGAGAACCAAGAGTTGATATGGAAGCATCCACAAGTAGGACACACCAAGACGAAGAAAACGAGGAAGCACACCAAGATGAACATCAACAACCTCCTTCTCCACCACGACAAGAGAACGACAACGTCAACGACAACGAAGAAGGCCAAGAAGAAGAACAAGATGAAGAAGATGTTCCACCAAGATCCAAGCAAAAGCTTTCACGAGTTCGAGCAAGAGTTGCCAGAGACCATCTCGTCAAGCAAATCTACAATGATATCCAAACCGGGAGAATCACTCGCTCTAAAACTCGTTTAGATAACTTTTGTGAATACTATTCATTCAACTCTAGCATTGAACCTATGAAGGTTGAAGAAGCTTTGGAAGATCCAGATTGGATAAACGCCATGCATGAAGAGCTACACAACTTTGAGAGAAACCAAGTTTGGACATTGGTTCAGAAGCCCGACAACAACCACAACATCATCGGTACCAAATGGGTGTTTCGCAACAAGCAAGATGAATATGGACAAGTAGTTCGCAACAAAGCACGTCTCGTCGCCCAAGGCTACACTCAAGTCGAAGGTATGGACTATGGTGAGACATACGCCCCCGTTGCTAGACTTGAGTCCATTCACATCTTACTTGCCTATGCTAATCACCATGATATCACCTTGTACCAAATGGATATTAAAAGTGCTTTTCTAAATGGTGAAATAGAGGAGGAAGTTTATGTTAAGCAACCTCCCGGCTTTGTCAATCCTAAGAAACCTAATCATGTTTACAAACTTCACAAAGCTCTTTATGGTCTTAAACAAGCTCCTAGAGCTTGGTATAAATGCTTAACCAAGTTCCTTATTGAAAAAGGCTTTGAGATTGGAAAGATTGATTCTACTCTTTTCACAAAAAGGATTAATGGAGAATTATTTGTGTGCCAAATTTATGTCGATGATATTATATTTGGATCAACTAACCCTCATTTTAGTGAGAAGTTTGGGAAGTTAATGTCGAAGAAGTTTGAGATGTCTATGATGAGTGAACTCAAGTTCTTTCTTGGTTTGCAAATCAAGCAAACCAAGGAAGGCACCTTTGTCTCTCAAACGAAGTACACCAAGGACTTATTCAAGAAGTTCAATATGCAAGAATGCAAAGGTATGAGTACACCCATACCTACTAGTGGACATCTTGATTTGACCAAAGATGGTGAACCAGTTGATCAAAAGGTTTATCGCTCTATGATTGGTTCATTGTTATATCTATGTGCCTCACGTCACGATATTATGCTAAGTGTGTGCATGTGTGCCCGATATCAAGCAGCTCCTAAAGAATGTCATCTTAAGGCCGTGAAAAGGATAGTGAGATAATTAATGCATACACCAAAGTTTGGCATTTGACATCCAAAAAGGGCATCTTTCAATCTTGTTGGCTACTCCGACTCGGACTATGTCGGTGACAAGGTTGATAGAAATTCCACTTCCGGTACTTGTCAATTTCTTGGTAGATATCTTGTGTCTTGGTCATCCAAGAAACAAAACTCGCTATCCTTATCCACCGACGAAGCGGAATACATTTCCGCTGGATCATGTTGTGCTCAATTACTTTGGATGACGCAAACTCTTAAGGATTATGGGATATATGTGAAACATGTTCCATTACTTTGTGACAATGAAAGTGCTATCAAGATTGCTCACAATCCCGTGCAACACTCTCAAACTAAGCATATTGAAGTTTGTCATCATTTTATTCGAGATCACGTTGCTAACGGCGACATTAATCTTAAGCATATTCGCACCGATAAACAATTAGAAGATATATTCACTAAACCGCTTGATGAGAACGTGTTTTGCAGGTTGAGAGGTGAACTGAACATCATTGATGCTTCAAACTTGGAGTAGGAACTCCATTTGGATACATGTAAGACACGAGCCAATGAAAAATCCTTTATATTTCTCTTATGATGATAATTTTATGTCTTGGATATATTTGCACCTTGCATGTCATCTAACCCTTGTAGATACTTGGATGAATCTAAATCTATGAGATTGCAACACACTCACATCTTGAGCAAATCTCTACATCACCAAGTCTCTACACAATGGTGGTTGAAGACAAGGAAGCACAAAACCCTTCTAACATATCCTTTGACAAATTCTGTATTGAGCTTTATGATTGTCATTTTGGATACACAAGTGCTCTTCTCGCAAAGCTAACACATGTAGGTAGATGAACTCACACTCCATGTGGTGCTCCCAACTCTTTATGAGCTACATCAACTTTGAGCAATCGACACAAGTTCAACTACATGATCATGATCAACACCACCACCCAAGGTATGTTATTCCATCTTAGAGAAGCTTCACTCCAAGTCATGAGTCTAAGCAACTCAACAAGATGTGAATACATCAAAATGCTTAAACGAAAAATGGTAACCCCATTTTGAGCTTAAACGATGAGTATGACCCATGATCAAGTGATCTCACTTGACTCCTATGTCAATATACTCTAACATAGGTGACTTTGTCGCCAACCAATTCTAGATGAAATTCTCTCGTGTTCTTTTCTATGCTCTTGCATTTGTCTCATGCGTATTTGTTTCCCCTTTAAAAAAACTTCATCTAGATTTTTTTTCTGTTTCTTTTTGTTCTGCATTCCCTGCATCCAATTCTTTGCAAATCTTTCAGTTAATTCCTTGCAAATCTTTGTTAGATCTTACATGTCTAGTGATCTGAGGTGACAAGTGTATTCTCTGTGATGAACTCGGTCACACCGGCTTGTTGTTTTCGGTCCAACCGAATCCTTTCGGCGTAACCGAAGCTTACAACTCGGTGTCACCAATTTCACAATTCCTGAATTCTTTAGTTCCAGCTCCACTCAATGAATCTTGTCCTCTACCAGCATCACTTTAGCCTTACTTCTTCGTTTTGTGACTCAAGGACCAAACCTATTCGTGACAAAATTCCAGAAGGACCCTTCTTGGAAATTGATGTCAAAGGGGGGAGAGAGATCACATCAAAGCTTAATCATATCTATAGTGGGAGAAATACTCAAGGAGAGAGAGAGTAATATTCAAGGACCCCAGATGCTTGGTTTCAAGAGGAGAGAAGTCACATGTCTTTAAGAGGGGAAAGACATGTTCATATTTGTTTGTTTGCATTAGCTCTATTTCTTTTCTTTGAGCTCTGATTTTATATTCCCTATCTTATCCCATGCTAGATTCAGGGGGAGCAAGACATCTAAGGGAAGGAAATCTTTGAATTCATTGCACATCTTTACCTTTGGGGACATGTCTATATCAAATGGAGTACTCAGTACTCACTCTCTACATGTCATCCTGGTCTTGGTACTCTTGTGGTTTCTTTTGTTTGCTCTGGCTAGAAGGTGCATCTGTGTTATCTAACCTTGTGTACGCAGGTTCATTCCATCCTAAGCCAACTCAAGACCACAAGGTAAGTATATGCATCACATTCATGTGTATGAGGATTTCTTGCTGATGTACATACTGTTTGCAAGAAGGACTCATGAGCATGAAGGTACATTTCCCATATTCACATCTTTTGCTCTAATACATATAGCCAAGATACATGTAACACACATTGCTTTCCCTGTCATGCTTATGCATTAACATGCCCCTATAATCCATATTTACATGATTGCATACATGTAGGGGAGCATATGTATGCTACATGTCTTTCCAAAGCTTTACTTGTTATTCTCTATATCTTTATCTAAAGCTTTGATGCATGTTGTCATCAATTACCAAAAAGGGGGAGATTGAAAGCACAAGTGCTCCCTGGGTGATTTTGGTAATTAATGTCAACATATCTCTTGTTGGACTAATACCTTTACCTAGTACATTTCAGATAAGTTCAAAAATGGAGTGGCATGGACTAGAGGATGTGGAACCCCTTCAAGACGCTAAGGAGAAAAGGATTGGCTCAAGCTCAAAGCACAAGACTCTACATTTCTATTTTAGTGATCCAAGATCACATTGAGTCTATAGTAAAAGCCAATACTATCTAGGAGGGATGAAGTGTTGCTTAATGAGGTTCTTGCTCAAAATGCTTAGTGTGATGCTCCAAAACCCTCAACTACTTTCTCACATCCACATATGACCCAAACCAAAAGTCAAACTCAGCCCCACCGATTCTTTCTATCCGGCGCCACCGAGTTCATATGCCATAGCCACTGCCACAAACCCTAGACTTTTTGGTCTCACTGATAGGGATCTCGGTCTCACCGAGATGCGATTGTAATCTCTCTGTTTCCCTTCGTAACATTTCGGTCCAACCGAGATGAGTGATCGATCCCACCGAGATTGCAATGTAAACTCTATGTTTCCCTTTCGTAACGTTTCGGTCTAATCAAGATGAGCGAATCGGTCCGACCGAGTTTGCCTGACCAACTCTCTGGTTAGCTTATTACCAAAATCGGTCCTACCGAGTTTGTGTAATCGGTCTCACCGAGATTACGTTATGCCCTAACGCTAATCACATCGGTCCCACCGAGTTGACATGTCGGTCCCACCGAAAATCCTAACGGTCACATTATTTGCTAAATCGGTCCGACCGAGTTTTAGGATTCGGTCCCACCGAGATTGGTAAGTTGTGTGTAACGGTTAGATTTTGTGTGGAGGCTATATATACCCCTCCACCCACTCTTCATTCGTGGAGAGAGCCATCAGAACATGCCTACACTTCCAACATACATTTTCTGAGAGAGAACCACCTACACTTGTGTTGAGGTCAAGATATTCCATTCCTACCATATGAATCTTGATATCTAGCCTTCCCCAAGTTGCTTTCCACTCAAATCTTCTTTCCACCAAATCCAAATCCTGTGAGAGAGAGTTGAGTGTTGGGGAGACTATCATTTGAAGCACAAGAGCAAGGAGTTCATCATCAACACACCATTTGTTACTTCTTGGAGAGTGGTGTCTCCTAGATTGGCTAGGTGTCACTTGGGAGCCTCCGACAAGATTGTGGAGTTGAACCAAGGAGTTTGTAAGGGCAAGGAGATCGCCTAATTCGTGAAGATCTACCCCTAGTGAGGCAAGTCCTTCGTGGGCGACAGCCATGGTGGGATAGACAAGGTTGCTTCTTCGTGGACCCTTCGTGGGTGGAGCCCTCCGTGGACTCGCGCAGCCGTTACCCTTCGTGGGTTGAAGTCTCCATCAACATCTATGTACGATAGCACCACCTATCGGAACCACGACTCAAAAATCTCCGTGTCTCCAAACTGCGTTTGCACACTCCAATCCCATCCCTTTACATTCTTGCAAGTTGCATGCTTTATTTTCCGTTGCTCATATACTCTTTGCGCACTTGTTTGTTATGTATTGTGATTGTTAAACCTGTGCCAAAACTCCACTTCAACTTAGAGAAATTAAAAACTGCAACTTCTCTTGCTTAGTGTCTAATCACCCTCCCCCCTCTAGACACCTCTTCTCGATCCTCTCAGCGTATAAAAGTACACAAACAAAAATAATGATCCCCTCGGGTCAGCACGTAGGCGTCGATGTGATGATCAACCCTCGGTCGCTAGTACATTTTCTCGATGGGAAAATCACAGCTAATACACACGATATGGTCATCCGGGACTCGGATGTTTTTCTGTATATTTCATAACTCCAATAAAACTAAGAAAAACTCCCCTTTACACGGTCGAAGCCTTTGCCTTTTATATGGTACAAACACACGCCACAGCCTGGTCTATCGATAAGAAGAAAGGAAAACTAAATCTTTCCTACTAAAACAAACACACAAGATCTACGTTGTTTCTCTTTCCTATATGATGAAAAGACGTGCCCTCCAAGACTTCTTGTAACACACTTACCAACTTAGGCTAATAATCAAGTACTAATTGCGATTTGAATTGAACCTACAAAACCTATACATGGAGGAATACGAAAGTTGGGAATTATTTTAGCCGGCCATGGCTCCTTGATGACCCACAAGTGTAGGAGATCTATCGTAGTCCTTTCGATAAGTAAGAGTGTCGAACCCAACAAGGAGCAGAAGGAAATGATAAACGGTTTTCAGTAAGGTTTTCTCTGCAAGCACTGAAATAGTAGGTGATGATTTCACCCTCCCGGAGGGAAGTGTCCCCGACAGAACAGCTCCGCCAGAGCCCTAGATTGATTCCGCCAAGGTTCCGCCTTGTGGCGGCGGAGTTTCATCTCGTAAGCTTGCCCACGAATTTTTTCACGACAAAACCCTTCATATAGCAGAAGATGGGTGCCGGAGGCCCACCAGGGGGCCCAGGAGATAGGGGGCGCGCCCCCTATCTCCTGGACAGGGTGTGGGCCCCCTGGCCTATTTCTTTTGCTCATAATTCCTTAATAAATCCAAAAGGTTGTTTCGTGGAGTCTCATGTCTTTTGGAGTTGTGCAGAATAGATTTCCAACGTTTGCTCCTTTTCCAGCCAGAATTCCAGCTGCTCGCATCCCTCCTCTTCATAGTAAACCTTGTAAAATAAGAGAGAATAGCCATAAGTATTGAGATATAATGTGTAATAACAGCCCATAATGCAATAAATATTGATATGAAAGCATGATGCAAAATGGACGTATCAACTCCCCCAAGCTTAGACCTCGCTTGTCCTCAAGCGGAAACCGAAATCAAAAAATATGTCCACATGTTTAGAGATAGAGGTGTCGATAAAAATAAAATACGGACATGAGGGCATCATGATTATTCTAATAACAACAACATATATGGATTTTGTCATATGATTTCCTATGTTCAAGTAATAGGCAATTCACAATGTCAAGTATGGTTCAAAAACTTCATTGGGAACTAACAAACTATAATCTCAGTCATTGAAGCAATTGCAATTTATTGTAACATCAGAAAGAGTCACTAATAGAGCTTCTCAGCAAGCTCACATACTCAACTATCTCATAGTCTCCCATAATTGTTAACACTCACGCAATACTTGTGGTTATAGAGTTTCAGCCGGACACTAAGAAAGATAGGGGCTTATTGTGTTGCCTACCAACGTATTCACCTTTAGGTGATGTCAACAATAATAGCCTATGCCAACTTATATCCAATCGGATATATATATCATGATCTTTCAAACATGAAGAGTTTGCCAAAGGATAAAATGAAAAAGGGAAAGGTGAGGATCACCTTGACTCAAGTATAAAGTAAATCATAAAGTAAAAGATAGGCCCTTCGCAAAGGGAAGCAGAGGTTGTCATGCGCTTTTAGGGTTGGATACACAAAATCTTAATGCAAAAGAACGTCACTTTATATTGCCCCTTGTATGTGGACCTTTATTATGCACTCTGTCGCATTTATTACTTCCACAACAAGTTCGTACAAAGATTATTTTCTCTGCACTAATAAGTCATGCATATTTAGAGAGCAATTTTTATTGCTTGCACCGATGACAACTTACTTGAAGGATCTTACTCAATCCATAGGTACGTATGGTGGACTCTCATGGCAAAACTGGGTTTAAGGATATTTGGAAGCACAAGTAGTATCTCTACTTGGTTCAAGGAGTTTTGGCTAGCATGAGGGGGAAAGGCAAGCTCAACATGTTTAGAAGGTCACTGACAATATACTTTAACTGAGATGTCAGAAAACATAAACCATTACGTTGTCTTCCTTGTCCAACGTCAACTCTTTTAGCTTGTCATACTTAATGAGTGCTTCACAATCATAAAAGATGTCCAAGATAATATATTTATATGCAAATCCCTCTTTCCTTATCACTTCCTATTAATTGCAGCGATGACCAAGGCTACGTTCATCAACTCTCAACAATTTTTATGCCTCATACTTTCTATGTGTGAAGTTATCACTATCCATAAGATCAATATGAACTCTTTTGTTCTTTCTACTTTCTCAAGATCATAGCAACATAGCAAAGCCCTTGAATCAACACTAATCTTTATTATAGATAGCACGCGGACTCGCTTACAAAAAGAGATCACAATGAAAAACTCAAAACTACTTGATATCAAAACTTTGAACTAATAGATCAAGATATTACTAAAAGGATCGAACTAAATAAAGCGGTAAAGATAGGAGTGTGATGGTGATACGATACCGGGGCACCTCCCCCAAGCTTGGCAGTTGCCAAGGGGAGTGCCCATACCCATGTGATTATTTCTTCGAAGGTGATGGAGGTGGTGATGATGACGGTGGATAATCACACATCGAGCGTAAAAGCTCCTCCAACTTGCGGATAATGCCCTTGAACCCAGCAATATGATCCTTCAACAAAATATTCTCCTGTGTTAGATACTTGTTTTGTATGCGGGCTAACTCAATCATCTTGAAAGCTTCAATCTCTGTTGGAGTGAAAAGGTTAGGTAAAGGGTGAGGGATGTCTTCTTTTTTCACCACCGGGGCTTGAACCTCCATAGCCTTCTTGATCCCTTCACCCTTGTTACTCTCTTCTGGTTCTTCTCTTTTCAACTCTATATTCAATAGCCAGGCATCCTTGTCTTCGTTGTTGTAGGAGGGAGAAGTCATGGTGCTCTAAATCTGCAACAGGAACAACTCGAAATGAAAACAGAGGATATTTGCGTGATACGGTGGTCAAAACCTTCGGGAGTATATATAATGAATTTTTACCGACCAAAATACGTAACATACAAGAAAACGGAGTCCGGGAGGCACAGGAGGTGCCCACGAGACAAGGGGACGCGCCCTACAAGAGGGGGCGCACCCTCCTCTCTCGTAGGAGCCTCGTGTCCCTTTCGGACTACTTCTTTCTTCCTAAAATCCTTAAATAATCCAAAACTGATGAAAATTGCTATTAGAGTTGTTTTGGAGTCGGTTTACTTACCGTACCACGTACCTATGCCTTTTCGGAGTCTGGAACGTTCTGGAAAGTGTCTCTTATGTACTCCTCTAGGGTTATGGTTTCAATATATTAGTTTCAACATTGATAGGATTACCTGAAATATAATGCTCGATTCTTTGACCATTAACCACCCTCGGATTTGTGCCTTCAAAGTTGTTGATTTTTATAGCACCAGAACGATAAACCTCCTCGATAACGTAGGGACCCTCCCATTTTGAGAGAAGTTTTCCTGCAAAAAATCTTAAACGAGAGTTGAATAATAACACATAATCTCCTACGTTAAACTCATGCTTTTGTATCCTCTTATCATGCCAGCATTTGACCTTTTCTTTTAAGAGCTTGGCATTCTCATATGCTTGGATTCTTCATTCATCAAGTGAGCTAATATCAAATAATCTTTTCTCACCAGCAAGTTTGAAGTCATAATTAAGTTCTTTAATAGCCCAATATGCTTTATGTTCAAGTTCAAGAGGTAAATGACATGCTTTTCCATAAACCATCTTATATGGAGACATACCCATAGGATTTTTGTATGCAGTTCTATAGGCCCATAATGCATCATCAAGTTTTTTGGACCAATTCTTTCTAGATCTATTCATAGTCTTTTGCAAAATTAATTTGAGCTCTCTATTGCTCAACTCTACTTGACCACTAGACTGCGGGTGATAAGGAGATGCAATTCTATGATTGACATCATACTTAGCAAGCATCTTACGGAAAGCACCATGAATAAAGTGTGAACCACCATCAGTCATAAGATATCTAGGGACTCCAAACCTCGGAAAAATAACTTCTTGAAGCATTTTAATAGAAGTGTTATGATCAGCACTACTAGTTGGAGTAGCTTCTACCCACTTAGTAACGTAATCAATAGCAACTAAAATATGTGTATAACCATTGGAGGCAGGAAAAGATCCCATATAATCAAAGCCCCAAACATCAAACGGTTCAATAACAAGAGAATAATTCATAGGCATTTCTTGACGTCTACTGATGTTACCTTTCTTTGACATTCATCACAAGATATGACAAACTTACGAGCATCTTTGAAAAGAGTAGGCCAATAAAAACCAGATTGTAGTACCTTGTGTGCAGTTCTATCTCCAGCGTGGTGTCCTCCATAGGATTCAGAGTGACACTTGCGTAGGATTTGTTCCTGTTCATGCTCAGGCACACAACGTCTAATAATACCATCTACTCCTTCTTTATAAAGGTGTGGATCATCCCAGAAGTAATGTCTTAAATCATAAAAGAACTTTTTATTTTGCTGGTATGTGAAACTAGGCGGTATATATTTAGCAACAATGTAATTAGCATAGTCAGCATACCAAGGAGCAGTACGAGAAGCATTGACAACCGCTAATTGTTCATCAGGAAAACTATCATTAATAGGCAGTGGGTCATAAAGAACATTCTCTAACCTAGACAAGTTGTCTGCAACGGGGTTCTCATCTCCCTTTCTATCAATAATATGGAAGTCAAATTCTTGGAGCAAGAGAACCCATCTAATGAGTCTAGGCCTAGCATCTTTCTTTTCCATAAGATATTTAATAGCAGCATGATCAATGTGAATAGTGACTTTGGAATCAACAATATAAGGTCTAAACTTATCACATGCAAACACAACTGCTAAGAATTCTTTTTCAGTGGTAGCATAATTTCTCTGGGTTGTATCAAGAGTCTTACTAGCATAATGGATAACATTCAATTTCTTATCGACTCTTTGCCCTAAAACAGCACCTACAGCATAATCACTAGCATCACACATAATTTCAAAAGGCAAATTCCAATCAAGTGGCTGAACAATAGGTGCTGTGATCCAAGCTTTCTTAAGTGTTTCAAATGCTTCTACACAATCACCGTCAAAGACAAAAGGAATATCTTTTTGCAATAAGTTAGTCAGAGGCCTAGAGATTTTAGAAAAGTCCTTAATGAACCTCCTATGAAAACCGGCATGACCAAGGAAACTTCTTATACCTTTTATGTCCTTGGGACATGGCATTATTTCAATAGCATCAACTTTGGCTTTATCAACTTCAATACCTCTCTCGGAGATCTTGTGCCCCAAGACAATGCCTTCATTAACCATAAAGTGACACTTTTCCCAATTCAGGACGAGACTAGTGTCTTCGCATCTCTGGAAAACTCGATCAAGGTTGCTCAAACAATCATCAAAAGAGGATCCATAGACGGAGAAGTCATTCATAAATACCTCACAAATCTTTTCGCAAAAATCAGAAAATATAGCCATCATGCATCTTTGAAAGGTAGAAGGTGCATTACATAAACCAAAAGGCATATGTCTATAAGCGAAAGTACCAAAAGGGCAAGTAAAAGTAGTTTTAGATTGATCCCCCGCTGATACAGGTATCTGAGAGAAGCCAGAATAACCATCTAGAAAGCAAAAATGTGTGTGTTTGGATAAACTTTCTAGCATTTGATCAATAAAAGGTAAAGGGTAATGATCTTTCTTAGTAGATTTATTTAACTTGCGGAAATCAATTACCATCCTATAGCCTGTAATAATTCTTTGCGGGATCAATTCATCTTTATCATTAGGGACAATGGTAATACCTCCCTTTTTAGGGACACAATGGACAGGGCTTACCCATTCACTATCAGCAACGGGATAAATAATACCTGCCTCAAGGAGTTTTAGTATCTCCTTTCTCACCACTTCCTTCATTTTGAGATTTAATCGTCTTTGAGGATCTCTAACAGGTTTGGCATCTTTCTCCACTGAAATTTTGTGTTGACATAATGTGGGACTAATGCCCTTCAGATCATCCAGGGTATATCCAATAGCAGCTCGGTGCTTCTTCAGAGTTTTTAATAATCTTTCTTCTTCTTTCTCTGAAAGGTTAGCACTAATAATAACAGGATATATTTCTTTTTCATCAAGATAAGCATACTTAAGATTATCAGGTAATGGTTTGAGTTCAAACACGGGATCACCCTTGGGTGGAGGGGGATCCCCAAGAATTTCAACGGGAAGATTATGTTTTAGCATAGGTTCTTGTTTAAGGAACACTTCATCTATTTCTTCCCTTTCCTTCATAAACATATCGTTTTCATGGTCTAGCAAATATTGTTCTAACGGATCAGTTGGGGGAACAGCAATGGAAGCAAGACCAATAATCTCATCCTTACTAGATGGTTCCTTTTCACGATGTTGTCCACTAAACTTAGTGAAATTAAACTCATGAGACATACCATCTAAGCCAACAGTGACAATATTCTTTTCACAATCAATCTTAGCACTAGCAGTGTTCAAGAAGGGTTTACCAAAAATAATGGGACAAAAATCATCTTGTGGGGAACCGAGAACAAGAAAATCAGCAGGGTATTTAATCTTCCCACACAAGACCTCAACATCTCTAACAATCCCAATAGGTTTAATGGTGTCCCTATTATCAAGCTTAATAGTAACATCAGTATCTTCTAATTCAACTGGTGCAATATCGTGCATAATTTCTTTATAAAGATCATAAGGTATCGCATTAGCACTAGCACCCATATCACATAAGCTATGATAACAATGATCTCCAATTTTAAGAGAAATAACAGGTGTGCCTACAACAGGTCTACGTGCCTTAGTATCGGGTCTAGCAATATTAGCAGTTTCACCCAAGAAAGAGATAACATGCCCATCTAAGTCCTCATCCAAGAGATCTTTAATCATAGCAATACCAGGTTCAACATTAATTTGCTCAGGAGGTGTATAGGTCCTAGTATTACTCTTACGAACAACAGTTGAAGCTTTAACATGATCTTTTATCCTAACAGGAAAAGGGGTTTTTTCAACATAAGCAATAGAAATAATAGGATCACTATATGTAGTAGTCTTCTCTTTGAGTGTAATAGGTGCAACTACTTTCACTTCAACAGGAGGATTATATTTAGACCACTTCTCTTTAGGGAGATCAACGTGAGCAGCAAAAGTTTCACAAAAAGTAGCTACTATCTCAGAGTCAAGTCCATACTTAGAGCTAAATCCACGGAAAGCATTGGTATCCATAAAAGATTTAACACAATCAAACTTAGGTGTCATACCTGACTCCTTACCATCGTCGGAACCCCAATCTTCAGAGTTGCGTTTAATTCTTTAAAATAAGTCCCATTTGAAATCAATAGTCTTCAGCATATAGGAACCAAGACAGGAAGTATCAAGCAAGTTGTGATTATCAAGAGAAAGCCGAGCATACAAATTTTGAATAATCATTTCCCGAGAGAGCTCATGATTGGGGCATGAATATAACATTTACTTAAGCCTCCCCCAAGCTTGAGCGATGCTTTCTCCTTCGCGAGGCCAAAAATTATATATGTAATTACGATCACGATGAACAAGATGCATAGGATAGAACTTCTGGTGAAATTCCAATTTCAATCGCTTATAATTCCAAGATCTCGTATCATCACATAGCCTATACCATGTCATTGCATCTCCCTTCAAAGATAAAGGGAAGACCTTCCTTTTGACAACATCATCGGGAATACCTGCAAGCTTAAATAATCCACAAACTTCATCCACAAAGATAAGGTGTAAGTCGGGATGCAATGTTCCGTCACTTGCAAAAGGATTAGCTAACAGTTTTTCTATCATACCCGAAGGAATCTCAAAGTGAATATTTTCATAAAGTTCAGTAGGTTGAGGAGCATCTCTTTGCTCTTCTGGTTGGGGTGAAGATACCCCAAACAAGCCACTCAAAGGATTAGTTTCCATAGTGACAAGTAACAGAAAATTTTAGCACACTATATAAATGTTTCCTTACCAAGTTCCACTCACCAAGAGCGCTACGCTCCCCGGCAACGGCGCTATAAAAGAGTCTTGATGACCCACAAGTGTAGGGGATCTATCGTAGTCCTTTCGATAAGTAAGAGTGTCGAACCCAACGAGGAGCAGAAGGAAATGATAAGCGGTTTCAGTAAGGTTCTCTCTGCAAGCACTGAAATAGTAGGTGATGATTTCCCCCTCCCGGAGGGAAGTGTCCCCGGCAGAACAGCTCCGCCAGAGCCCTAGATTGATTCCACCAACGTTCCGCCTTGTGGCGGCGGAGTTTCATCTCGTAAGCTTGCCCACGAATTTTTTAGGACAAAACCCTTCATATAGCAGAAGATGGACGCCGGAGGCCCACCAGGGGGCCCAGGAGATAGGGGGCGCGCCCCCTTGTCTCCTGGACAGGGTGTGGGCCCCCTGGCCTATTTCTTTTGCTCATAATTCCTTAATAAATCCAAAAGGTTGTTTCATGCAGTCTCGGGTCTTTTGGAGTTGTGCAGAATAGGTTTCCAACGTTTGCTCCTTTTCCAGCCAGAATTCCAGCTGCCGGCATCCCTCCTCTTCATGGTAAACCTTGTAAAATAAGAGAGAATAGCCATAAGTATTGAGATATAATGTGTAATAACAGCCCATAATGCAATAAATATCGATATAAAAGCATGATGCAAAATGGACGTATCACTCCTCCTGGCTAATCAACTGATTGTTGAACGCATGCATGTTCATGCTCCTCTCTTTACACGTTAAACCAATTAGAACTCTTGATTTAACCTTGCACCACATTTTCATCTGGGCACATGTATTTTCCTTCTGATTTGACGTCTAGCAGGCACAACCCATTTGTTTCTATTTGACTCGATAATCTTCGGCCCACAAATCATGTGTATTCTTCCATCCTTCCCTCTATGTAATTTATCCGAGTCCACACCTGTTTTTGTTGTCGAGCCAAAACACAATTCTGAACATGACTAACCATGCCCGTAATTAAATTATCTCCCACCTTCTTAATTGATTCAGTCTGAATACAAAAAATGTTTGACGACACACTGGATGTCATAGTGGTTGTGTCATCCTCCCTCCCTTCAAGAGAAACCATCCTCGGTTTTGAGTCAATATCCAACATGACCTTCTTCTCCGGAAAATGCTGATCTCTAGTGATTGCACTATCTACCATTGGCTTTAGCACATGCTTTCTCCCGTCATGCATGAACGTTTATGTGTTTGATCTTCCGGCATGCACCACATCATGATCGAACTGCCACGGTCTTCCCAGGAGCAACTGACAAGCATTCGTCGGTTAGACGTCACCGTCCACCTTGTCAATGTAATCTCCAAAAGAAAATGGCACACGTACCTTATTTGTAATCTTTAATTTTCTAGAATTGTATAGCTCCACGTGGTGCGGTTGCGGGTGCCTCCACATCGATAAACCCAATGCTCGCACGAGATCTTTGCTAACGACATTAGTAAAACTACCACTATCAATTATCATCTTACATGCACGACCCTTGATCATGCACTGTGTTTTAAGAACACTCCAACGTTGCCCTTTAGTATCACCATCCTCCTGCACCTTCTTCACTATAAGATTTAGACCCTTCATCGGTGCACCAGTTTCTTGTTTGATTTCTTCCAACTCTTTTCTTCTTTTTCGCAAACGATCTTTCCAATCAGTAGAGAACACATCTGTTGGCATGGGAATGAAACAAATTTATTTGCCCTTCCATGAAAAAGAATAACTTTTTTTCTTGACATCTTGAACAGCCCCAACACGCTTGCACCATGGGTCCCCAAATAGAAGATGGCACGACACCATGGACACAGGACAAACATGAAAAAAAAATCGCACAACAATATTTTCCCAGATAAAAAATTAGCAAAATCCGATGAGTAATTTCGATGTCACCTTTGAACCACTTCAATGTGTAAGATCTTTCAAGAGGTGCCATCTTCAACCCCAATTTTTCCACCACCTCGATGCTCACAATGTTGACTGCAGTACTCTCATAGATCGTCAGGTTGACACGTCGTTCGTTCATGACGCAATGGGTGTGAAAAAGAGTGACCTCGCCAATGCCTTCCTCCTCCATCAGTACGTTCCTGCTCAACATGTTGATGCTCGACTGCATAGACAATATTGCAAACTATGTCGACGTGACTAACCTTTGCTCTTAGTACCACTTAAAGAAGCACAAACTAGCGAGACACTAATTTGTGCGTGTAGATGGCCCGATCTTTCACGGCGATGCTCGATCAATAATTCCTTCTCGCAACATCCAAGAATAATTCTCACCCGTGTACGGAAGTATATGAACAAAAATAATGATCCCCTCGGATCAGCACATAGGCGTCGATGAGATGCTCAACCCTTCGTCGCTAGTAAATTTTATCGATGGGAAAATCACAGCTAATACACACGATATGGTCGTCTGAGACTCGTAGGTTTTTCTGTATATTTCATAACTCCAATAAAACTAAGAAAAACTCCCCTTTACACGGTCGACGCCTTTGCCTTTTATATGGCACAAACACACGCCACAGCCTGGTCTATAGATAAGAAGAAAGGAAAACTAAATCTTACCTACTAAAACAAACACATAAGATCTACACTGTTTCTCTTTCCTATATGATGAAAAGACGTGCCCTCCAAGACTTCTTGTAACACACGTACCAACTAAGGCTAATAATCAAGTACAAATTGCGATTGGAATTGAACCTACAAAAACTATACATGGAGGAGTACGAAACTTGGGAACTATTTTAGCCGGCCGTGGCTCCTCCTGGCTAATCAACTGATTGTTGAACGCATGCATCTTCATACTCCTCTCTTTACATGTTAAACCAATTAGAACTCTTGATTTAACCTTACACCACATTTTCGTCTGGGCACATGTATTTTCCTTTTGATCTTGACGTCTAGCTGGCACAACCCATTTGTTTCTATTTGACTCGATAATTTCCGGCCCACAAATCATGCGTATTCTTCCATCCTTCCCTCTATGTAATTTATCCGAGTCCACAGCCTGTTTTTGTTGTCAAGCCAAAACACAATTCTGAACATGACTAACCATGCCCGTAATTAAAATATCTCCCACCTTCTTAAATGATTCAGTCTGAATACGAAAAATGTTTGACGACACACTCGATGTCATAGTGGTTGTGTCTTCCTCCCTCCGTTCAAGAGAAACCGTCCTCAGTTTCGAGTCAATATCCAACATGACCTTCTTCTCTGGAACTTCCTGCTCTCTAGTGATTGTACTGTCTACCATTGGATTTAGCACATGCTTTCTCCCGTCATGCATGAACGTGTATGTGTTCGATCTTCCGGCATGCACTGCATCATGATCGAACTGCCATGGTCATCCCAGGAGCAACTGACAAGCATCCATCGGTAAGACGTCACAATCCACCTTTTCAATGTAATCTTCAACAGCAAATGGCACACGTACCTTATGTGTAATCTTTAATTTTCCAGAATTGTATAGCCACTCCACGTGGTGCGGTTGCGGGTGCCTCCACATGGACAAACCCAATGCCTGCACGAGATCTTTGCTAACGGCATTAGTAAAACTGCCACCATCAATTATCATCTTACATGCAAGACCCTTGATCATACACTGTGTTTTAACAACACTCCAACGTTGCCCTTTAGGATCACCATCCTCCTGCACCTTCTTCACTATGAGATTTAGACCCTTCATGGTGCATCAATTTCTTGTTTGATTTCTTCCAACTCTTCTCTTCTTTTTCGCAAACGATTTTTCCAATCAGCAATGAACACATCCGTTGGCATGGGAATAAAACAAATTTGTTTGCCCTTCCATGAAAAAGAATAACTATTTTTCTTGACATCCCGAACAGCCCCAACACGCTTGCACCATGGGTCCCCAAATAGAAGATGGCATGACACCATGGACACAGGACAAACATGAAAAAAAATCTGCACAACAATATTTTCCCAGATCAAAAATTAGCAAAATCCGATGAATAATTTTGATGTCACCTTTGAACCACTTCAACGTGTACGGTCTTTCAAGAGGTGTTATCTTCAGCCCTAATTTTTTCAGCACCTTGATGCTCACCATGTTGACTGCAGTACTCTCATCGATCGTCAAGTTGACACGTCGTTCGTTCATGACGCAATGGGTGTGAAAATGAGTGACCTCACCAATGCCTTCCTCCTCCATCAATATGTTCCAGCTCAACATGTTGATGCTCGACTCCATAGACGATATTGCAAACTGTGTCCCCGTGACAAACCTTTGCTCTGAATACCACTTGATGAAGCACAAACTAGCGAGACACTAATTTGTGCGTGTAGATGGCCCGGTCTTTCACAGCGATGCTCGATCAATAATTCCTTCTTGCAACCTCCAAGAATGATTCTCACTGATGTCTACTACACAACCTTCTTCTTGTAGACATTGTTGGGCCTACAAGTGCATAGGTTTGTAGGACAGTAGCAAATTTCCCTCAAGTGGATGACCTAAGGTTTATCAATCCATAGGAGGCATAGGATGAAGATGGTCTCTCTCAAACAACCCTGTAACCAAATAACAAAGAGTCTCTTGTGTCCCCAACACACCCAATACAATGGTAAATTGTATAGGTGCACTAGTTCGGCGAAGAGATGGTGATACAAGTGCAAAATAGATAGTAGATATAGGTTTTTGTAATCTGAAATAATAAAAACAGCAAGGTAACTAATGATAAAAGTGAGCGTAAACGGTATTGCAATGATAGGAAACAAGGCCTAGGGTTCATACTTTCACTAGTGCAAGTTCTCTCAACAATAATAACATAGATAGATCATATAACAAGCCCTCAACATGCAACAAAGAGTCACTCCAAAGCCACTAATAGCGGAGAACAACGTAGAGATTATGGTAGGGTACGAAACCACCTCAAAGTTATTCTTTCGGATCGATCTATAAAAGAGTTCATACTAGAATAACACCTTAAGACACAAATCAACCAAAACCCTAATGTTACCTAGATACTCCATTGTCACCTCAAGTATCCGTGGGCATGATTATACGATATGCATCACACAATCTCAGATTCATCCAACCAACATAAAAGTACTTCAAAGAGTGCCCCAAATCTACTACCGGAGAGTCAAGAACGTGTGCCAGCCCCTATGCATAGGTTCCCAATGTAACGAAACCCGCAAGTTGATCACCAAAATATACATCAAGTGGATCAATAGAATAACCCATTTTCACCATGGTTATCCCACACAAGACAAACATCAAGTGTTCTCATAAAAGACTCAATCCGATAAGATAACTTCAAAGGGGAAACTCAATTCATCACAAGAGATTAGAGGGGGAGAAACATCATAAGATCCAACTACAATAGCAAAGCTCGGGATACATCAAGATCGTGCCATAGAGGGAACACGAGAGAGAACACGAGAGAGAGAGAGAGAGAGATCAAACACATAGCTACTGGTACATACCCTCAGCCCCGAGGGTAAACTACTCCCTCCTTGTCATGGAGAGCGCCGGGATGATGAAGATGGCCACTGGTGAAGGATCCCCCTCCGGCAGGGTGCCGGCAAGGGCTCCTGAGAGGTTTTTGGTGGCTACAGAGGCTTGCAGCGGCGGAACTCCAGGTCTATCTTCTGTTTTGGAAGTTTTATGATACGTAGGTATATATGGGTGCAAGGGGTACGTCGGTGGAGCTTCGGGGGGCCCACGAGGCAGGGGCGCGCCCTAGGGGGGCGGGCGCGCCCCCACCCTCGTGGCCAGCTCCCGTATCTTCTGACGAAGAGTCCAAGTCTATCCGGTGGCTTTCCTTCCAAAAATAACTTCTCTAGTTGATTTCGTTCCATTTCGACTCCGTCTGATATTTCTTTTCCTCGAAACACTGAAATAGGTATAAAACAACAAATATGGGCTGGGCCTCTGATTAATAGGTTAGTCACAAATGTAATATAAAAGTGGAAAATAAAGCCCAATATAGTCCAAAACAGTAGATAAAGTAGCATGGAGCAATCAAAAATTATAGATACGTTGGAGACGTATCAAGCATCGCCAAGCTTAATTCCTGCTCGTCCTCGAGTAGGTAAATGATAAAAAAGAATTTTTGATGCGGAGTGCTACTTTGGCATAATTTCAATGTAAATTTTCTTAATTGTTGTATGAATATTCAGATACGAAAGACTCAAGACAAAAGTTCATATTGACATGAAAATAATAATACTTCAAGCATACTAATCAAAGCAATCTTGTCTTCTCAAAATAGCATGGCTAAAGAAAGTTCATCCCTACAAAATCATATAGTTAGGCTATGCTTCATTTTCGTCACACAAAGATGTTCCCAACTTCTATACCCCCGATGACAAGCCAAGCAATTGTTTCATACTTAAATAATCTCAAACTTTTTCAACCTTCACGCAATACATGAGCGTGAGCCATGGATATAGCACTATGGGTGGAATAGAATATGATGATGGGGATTGTGTGGAGAAGACAAAAAATGAGAAAGTCTCACATTGACAAGGATAATCAACAGTCTATGGAGATGCTCATTAAATGATGTCAACATGAGGAGTAGGGATTGCCATGCAACGGATGCACTAGAGCTATGAATGCTCAACAAAAGAAAACTAGTGGGTGTGCATCCAACTTGCTTGCTCATGAAGACCTAGGGCATTTGAGGAAGCCCATCGTAGGAATATACAAGCCAAGTTCTATAATGAAAAATTCCCACTAGTATAAAAAAGACAACTTATGAGACTCACTACATGAAGAACAAGGTGCTACTTTGAAGCACAAGTTATGAGACTCACTGTATGAAGAACAAGGTGCTACTTTGAAGCACAAGTGTCGAAAAAGAGATAGTAGCATTGCCATTTTTATTTATTTTCTTTTTTTTGGGCCTTCCTTTTCTTTTCTTTTGTTTTGGCCTTTCTCTCTTTTTGTTTGTTTGAGCAATGCTCTAATAATGATGATCATCACACTTCTATTGATTACAACATAAGGATTACAACTCGAAACTTAGAACAAGATATGACTCTATATGAATGCCTCCGGCGGTGTACCGGGATGGTGCAATGAATCAAGAGTGACATGTATGAAAAATAATGCATGGTGGCTTTGCCACAAATACGATGTCAACTACATGATCATGCAATGGCAATATGACAAAAGTAATGTATGTCATGAATATGATGATGGAAGTTGCATGGCAATATATCTCGGAATGGCTATGGAAATGCCATGATAGGTAGGTATGGTGGCTGTTTTGAGGAAAATATAAGGAGGTTTATGTGTGATAGAGCGTATCATATCACGGGGTTTGGATGCACCGGCGAAGTTTGCACCGACTCTCAAGGTGAGAAAGGGCAATGCACGGTACCGAAGAGGCTAGCAAAGGTGGAAAGGTAAAAGTGTGTATAATCCATGGACTCAGCATTAGTCAAAAGAACTCATATTCTTATTGCAAAAATTTATAAGTCATCAAAACTCAAGTACTACGTGAATGCTCCTAGGGGGATAGATCGGTAGGAAAAGACCATCGCTCGTCCCCGACCGCCACTCATAAGGATGCACAAGCCAGGTACACTTCATGTTTCAAATTTGTTACACAACTTTAACCATACGTGCATGCTACGGGACTTGCAAACTTCAACACAAGCATTTCTCAAATTCACAACTACTCAACTAGCACGACTTTGATATTATCACCTCCATATCTCAAAACAATTATCAAGCATCAAACTTATCTTAGTATTCAACGCACTCAGAAGAAAGTTTCACATATCTTGAATACCAAGTATATTAATGTTAAGTAAATTACCATGCTATTAAAGACTCTCAAAATAATCTAAGTGAAGCATGAGAGATCAATAATTTCTTTAAAACAAATCCACCACCGTGCTCTAAAAGATATAAGTGAAGTACTAGAGCAAACGGCAAACTACTCTGAAAGATATAAGTGAAGATCAATGAGTAGCTAAATAATTATGCAACTATATGAAGACTCTCTCTCATTTAATAATTTCAGATCTTGATACTTTATTGAAACAGCAAGAAAAGCTAAAGAAAACTACATTGCAAGGATAGCACAACTCATGTGAAGAAGCAAAAACTTAGGCTCAACCGATACTAACCGATAGTTGTTGAAGAAGAAAGGTGGGATGCCTACCGGGGCATCCCCAAGCTTAGATGCTTGAGAATTCTTGAAATATTATCTTGGGATGCCTTGGGCATCCCCAAGCTTGAACTTTTGTGTCTCCTTAATTCATCTCATATCATGGTTTCTCTTTTTATCAAAAGCTTCATCCACAACAAACTCAACAAGAACTCGTGAGATAGGTTAGTATAGACCAATGCAAAACCTTATCATTTTATACTGTAACAAATCACTAAAATTATTATTGAACATTGAATACTAAATGCCTCTGCATATTTAATACTCCTATCCTCAAATAGAATCTTTAAACAAGCAAACATATGCAAATAATGCAACCATAACAGCAATCTGCCAAAACAGTACAGTCTGTAAAGAATGCAAGAGTATCAATACTTCCCTGACTCCAAAAATTATGAACTAAAATTCCCACTATAATAAATTTATCAGATCTTAATATGCAAAAATATTCAATGCTATACCATTCTCTGACTTTTCTAGGGAATTTTTGCAACAGTGGTAGATTTTCTGTTTTCAAACAGCAACATGTATACTAGCAAAATAAGCATGGCAATGGCTATCCTTGACTTTTTTATTGAAACTAAAGATGCAAAACATTATTCTAACTAACAGCAAGCAAAAACTAGCAAAATAAAATGACGCTCCAAGCAAAACACATATCATGTGGCGAATAAAAATATAGCTCCAAGTAAAGTTACCGATGAACGAAGACGAAAGAGGGGATGCCATCCGGGGCATCCCCAAGCTTAGGCTCTTGGTTGTCCTTGAATATTACCTTGGGGTGCCTTGGGCATCCCCAAGATTAGGCTCTTGCCACTCCTTATTCCATAGTCCATCGAATCTTTACCCAAAACTTGAAAACTTCAACCACACAAAACTCAAACAAAACTCGTAAGCTCCGTTAGTATAAGAAAATAAAACCACCACTTAGGTACTGTAATGAACTCATTATTTATTCATATTGGTGTTAAACCTACTGTATTCCAACTTATCTATGGTTCATACCACTTAATGCTAGCCATAGATGCATCAAAATAAGCAAACAACACATAGAAAATAGAATCTGTCAAAAATAGAACAGTCTGTAGTAATCTGTATCAAACGTATACTTCTGGAACTCAAAAAATTCTGAAATAAATTCCTGGACCTGAGGAATTTGTCTATTAATCATATGCAAAAAGAATCAACCTAAAAGCACTCTTCTGTAAAAATAGCAGCTATTCTCGTGAGCGCAAAAGTTTCTGTTTTTTACAGCAAGATCACATAAACTTCACCCAAGTCTTCCCAAAGGTTCTACTTGGCACTTTATTGAAACAAAAAGCTATAAAAAATGATTACTACAGTAGCATAATCATGTGGACACACAAAAGCATTAAGGATAAATATTGGGTTGTCTCCCAACAAGTGCTTTTCTTTAATGCCTTTCTAGCTAGGCATGATGATGACAATGATGCTCACATAAAAGATAAGAATTGAAACATAACGAGAGCATCATGAAGCATATGACTAGCACATTTAAGTCTAACCCACTTCCTATGCATAGGGATTTTGTGAGCATACAACTTATGGGAACGATAATCAACTAGCATAGGAAGGTAAAACAAGCATAGCTTCAAAAAATTTAACACATAGAGAGGAAACTTGATATTATTGCAATTCCTACAAGCATATGCTCCTCCCTCATAATAATTTTCAGTAGCATCATGAATGAATTCAACAATATAATCAGCACCTAAAGCATTCTTTTCATGATCTACAAGCATAGAAAATTTACTACTCTCCACATAAGCAAATTTCTTCTCATGAATAGTAGTGGGAGCAAACTCAACAAAATAACTATCATGTGATTGAAAATTAAGATCAAGATGATATGTTTCATGGTTATCATTATTCTTTAAAGCATACGTTTCATCACAATAATCATCATAGATAGGAGGCATGCTTTCATCATAGTAAATTTGCTCATCAAAGCTTGGGGGACAAAAAATATCATCTCCATCAAACATAGCTTCCCCAAGCTTGTGGCTTTGCATATCATTAGCATCATGGGTATTCAGGGAATTCATACTAACAACATTGCAATCATGCTCATCATTCACATATTTTATGCCAGGCATTCTATGTAATTCTTCTTCTAGCACTTGAGCACAATTTTCCTTTCCATCATACTCACGAAAGATATTAAAAAGACGAAGCGTATGAGACAAACTTAACTCCATTTTTTGTAGTTTTATTTTATAAACTAAACTAGTGATAAAACAAGAAACAAAAAGATTCGATTGCAAGATCTAAAGATATACCTTCAAGCGCTAACCTCCCCGGCAACGGCGCCAGAAAAGAGCTTAGTTGACGGGGTGTGAGTGAGTGCCCTTTACCTAGCCTCCCCGGCAATGGCGCCAGAAAAGAGCTTGATGTCTACTACACAACCTTCTTCTTGTAGACGTTGTTGGGCCTGCAAGTGCACAGGTTTGTAGGACAGTAGCAAATTTCCCTCAAATGGATGACCTAAAGTTTATCAATCCGTAGGAGGCGTAGGATGAAGATGGTCTCTCTCAAACAACCCTGCAACCAAATAACAAAGAGTCTCTTGTGTCCCCAACACACCCAATACAATGGTAAATTGTATAGGTGCACTAGTTCGGTGAAGAGATGGTGATACAAGTGCAAAATAGATAGTAGATATAGGTTTTTGTAATCTGAAATAATAAGAACAGCAAGGTAACTAATGATAAAAGTGAGTGTAAATGGTATTGCAATGATAGGAAACAAGGCCTAGGGTTCATACTTTCACTAGTGCAAGTTCTCTCAACAATAATAACATAGATAGATCATATAACAAGCCGTCAACATGCAACAAAGAGTCACTCCAAAGCCACTAATAGCGGAGAACAACATAGAGATTATGGTAGGGTACGAAACCACCTCAAAGTTATTCTTTCGGATCGATCTATAAAAGAGTTCATACTAGAATAACACCTTAAGACACAAATCAACCAAAACCCTAATGTCACCTAGATACTCCATTGTCACCTCAAGTATCCGTGGGCATGATTATACGATATGCATCACACAATCTCAGATTCATCCAACCAACATAAAAGTACTTCAAAGAGTGCCCCAAAGCTACTACCGGAGAGTCAAGAACGTGTGCCAACCCCTATGCATAGGTTCCCAATGTCACGAAACCCGCAAGTTGATCACCAAAACATACATCAAGTGGATCAATAGAATAACCCATTGTCACCAGGGTTATCCCACGCAAGACATACATCAAGTGTTTTCATAAAAGACTCAATCCGATAAGATAACTTCAAAGGGAAAACTCAATTCATCACAAGAGAGTAGAGGGGGAGAAACATCATAAGATCCAACTACAATAGCAAAGCTCGGGATACATCAAGATCGTGCCATAGAGGGAACACGAGAGAGAGAGAGAGAGAGAGATCAAACACATAGCTACTTGTACATACCCTCAGCCCCGAGGGTGAACTACTCCATCCTCGTCATGGAGAGCGTCGGGATGATGAAGTGGCCACCGGTGAAGGATCCCCCCTCCGGCAGGGTGCCGGGAAGGGCTCCCGAGAGGTTTTTGGTGGCTACAGAGGCTTGCGGCGGCGGAACTCCCGATCTATCTTCTGTTCAGGAAGTTTTATGATACGTAGGTATATATGGGTGCAAGGGGTACGTCGGTGGAGCTTTGGTGGCCCCACGAGGCAGGGGCGCGCACCCTAGGGGGTGGGCGCGCCCCTCACCCTCGTGGCCAGCTCCCGTATCTTCTGACGTAGAGTCCAAGTCTATCCGGTGGCTTTCCTTCCAAAAATAACTTCTCCAGTTGATTTCGTTCTGTTTCGACTCCGTCTGATATTCCGTTTCCTCGAAACACTAAAATAGACATAAAACAGCAAATATGGTTTGGGCCTCCGGTTAATAGGTTAGTCCCAAAATAGTGGATAAAGCCCAATACAAAGTAGCATGGAGCAATCAAAAATTATAGATACGTTGGAGATGTATCACTCACCCGCGTACAAAAGTACACGAACAAAAATAATGATCCCCTCGGATCAGCACGTATGCGTCGATGTGATGATCAACCCTCCGTCGCTAGTAAATTTTCTCAATGGGAAAATCACAGCTAATACACACGATATGGTCGTCTGGGACTCGGACGTTTTTCTGTATATTTCATAACTCCAATCAAACTAAAAAAAACTCCCCTTTACAAGCCCGAAGCCTTTGCCTTTTATATGGCACATACACACGCCACGGCCTGGTCTATAAATAAGAAGAAAGGAAAACTAAATCTTACCTACTAAAACAAACGCACAAGATCTACACTATTTCTCTTTCCTATATGATGAAAAGACATGCCCTCCAAGACTTCTTGTAACACACGTACCAACTAAGGCTAATAATCACGTACTAATTGCAATTGGAATTGAACCTACAGAAACTATACATGGAGGAGTATGAAAGTTGGGAACTATTTTAGCCGGTCGTGGCTCCTCCTGGCTAATCAACTGATTGTTGAACACATGCATTGTGACGCCCCCGATTCAATCGTACACTAATCATGCACGCAAATGTGTACGATCAAGATCAGGGACTCACGGGAAGATATCACAACACAACTCTACAAATAAAATAAGTCATACAAGCATCATAATACAAGCCAGGGGCCTCGAGGGCTCGAATGCAAGTGCTCGATCATAGACGAGTCAGCGGAAGCAACAATATCTGAGTACAGACATAAGTTAAACAAGTTGCCTTAAGAAGGCTAGCACAAACTGGGATACAGATCGAAAGAGGCGCAGGCCTCCTGCCTGGGATCCTCCTAACTACTCCTGGTCGTCGTCAGCGGGCAGCACGTAGTAGTAGGCACCTCCGGTGTAGTAGGGGTCGTCGTCGACGGTGGCGTCTGGCTCCTGGACTCCAGCATCTGGTTGCGACAACCAGAAAGAAAGGAAAGGGGAAAAAGGGGGGAGAAAGCAACCGTGAGTACTCATCCAAAGTACTCGCAAGCAAGGAACTACACTACATATGCATGGGTATATGTGTAAGGAGGCCATATCAGTGGACTGAACTGCAGAATGCCAGAATAAGAGGGGGATAACTAATCCTGTCGAAGACTACGCTTCTGGCAGCCTCCGCCTTACAGCATGTAGAAGAGGGTAGATTGAAGTCCTCCAAGTAGCATCTCCAAATAGCATCTCATAGCATAATCCTACCCGGCGATCCCCTCCTCATATCCCTGAGGTAGAGCGACCACCGGTTGTATCTGGCACTTGGAAGGGTGTGTTTTATTAAGTATCCGGTTCTAGTTGTCATAAGGTCAAGATACAACTCCAAGTCGTCCTGTTACCGAAGATCACGGCTATTCGAATAGATTAACTTCCCTGCAGGGGTGCACCACATAACCCAACACGCTCGATCCCATTTGGCCGGACACACTTTCCTGGGTCATGCCCGGCCTCGGAAGATCAACACGTCGCAGCCCCACCTAGGCTCAACAGAGAGGCCAGCACACCGGTCTAAACCTAAGCGCACAGGGGTCTGGGCCCATCGCCCATAGCACACCTGCACGTTGCGTACGCGGCCGAAAGCAGACCTAGCCTAGTGGCGTTCCAGTCCAATTCGGCGCGCGCCGCTCCGTCGCTGACGTCTGAAGTGCTTCGGCTGATACCACGACGTCGGGATACCCATAACTACTCCCACGTAGATGGTTAGTGCGTATAGGCTCGTAGCCAGACTCAGATCAAATACCAAGATCTCGTTAAGCGTGTTAAGTGTCCGCGAACGCCGAACAGGGCCAGGCCCACCTCTCTCCTAGGCGGTCTCAACCTGCCCTATCGCTCCGCCACAAAGATCCACACAGAGGGCCGTCGGGACAAAGGTCCTTTCAGCCCCCAATCCGTGAATCACTCGCGGGTACTCTTTGAGCTGACCCGACTTTAGTCACCATCTGTATAGTATGTATGTATGTATAGTATATACGCGTGATCACCTCCCGAGTGATCACGGCCCAATAGTATAGCAAGGCAGACTGACAAGAATGTAGGGCCAATGATGATAAACTAGCATCCTATACTAAGCATTTAGGATTGCAGGTAAGGTATCAACAGGTGTAGCAACAATGTCAGGCTATGCATCAGAATAGGATCAACGGAAAGCAGTAACATGCTACACTACTCTAATGCAAGCAGTATAGAGTAGAATAGGCGATATCTGGTGATCAAGGGGGGGGCTTGCCTGGTTGCGCTGGCAAGAGAGAGGGGTCGTCAACTCCGTAGTCAAACTGGGCAGCAGCAGCGTCGGTCTCGTAGTCTACCGGAGAGAAGAGGGGGAAGAAACAATGAATACAATGCAAACAAATGCATACCGATGCATGACATGACAAGTAACGATGCTAGGTGGGCCCTAACGTGGTATGAGGTGGTATCGGTTAAGGGGGGAAACATCCGGGAAAGTATCCCCGGTGTTTCGCGTTTTCGGACAGATGAACCGGAGGGGGAAAGTTGCGAGTTCGATAGATTAGGGGTGTGTGGCGGACGAACGGACTGCGTATCCGGAATCGTCACGTCGTTCTGAGCAACTTTCATGTTGAAAATATTTTAATCCGAGTTACGGATTAAAAGATATGATTTTCTAAAGATTTTATTAATTTCTGGAATTTATTTAATTATTTAATTAATTCGGAAAATGGATTTATGACGTCAGCATGACGTCATGCTGACATCAGCAGTCAACGGGGGTTGACTGGGTCAAACTGACGCGTGGGTCCAATGGGACCCACCTGTCATACTCTGTTAGGTTAATTAGGATTTAGTTAAACTAATTACTGTTTAATTAAGCTAACAGGTTAATTAGATTAATTAATTAAGGTTAATTAACTTAATTAATTTAGTTAATTAATTAATTAAATAAATTTATTTTTATTTTAATTATTGTTTTATTTATTTTTATATACCTTTTTTTAACGTTCTGGGGTGGGACCCCCATGTCATTGGCCCCAGGGGGCCGATGCGGGCACGGGCGCGTGGGTGCCCGATACGGCACCCGCCCAGGCCAACCGCGGTGGCGGGACTGGCGGGGCACGGTGGGGTGCCGGCGACGCAGGGAGGCAGGGGGCGTGCGCTCGTGGAGCCGGGCAAGGACGGCGACGAGCGGCACGATGGAGGCGGGGCCGCTGTGAGCGCGGCCGAGGCGCGGGCCCGGCGCGTCGAGCGCGCACGCGGGCGCAGGCCGATGGCCGCAGGGGGTAGAGGGGCTCCGGGGTGCCGGAGCACGGCAACGAGCGGGCGAGGCGGTGTGGTCCGATGACCAAACGCGGCCACGGCGGGTGCGGTGGGGAACGAGGGGGAAGAGGAGGGGGACCTCGGCCGAGCGAGGAGGCGCGAGGGGAGGGACGCGGGCGCGGTGAGCCGGCGCGAGCCGGAGCGCGGCAAGCGCGGCACCGGAGCGGGCTCCGGCCACGGCGACCGAGCGCGCGGCGGGGGGGGAGATGGGATCGATCCCAGGGGGATCGGGGGAGCGAAGGGGAGGGGGGGAAGCTCACGGTGGGGGGGGCGTAGGGTCTCGGGAAAGCGGGCTCGGGGGCGATCGGGGGCGACCGGCGAGGAGGAGGGCGGTGAGGTGCTCGACGGCGACGGGGCGGTGGCGTGCAGCGTGGTGGCGGTCTCCTCCCGATCCAGATCGGGGGGGAGGGAGGATATTTCGGGGGAGTGGGGGAGGCTGTCGGTGGGGAGTGGGGGGGGCGTGGATAAGGGAGAGGAGTGGGGGGGGCGACCTGGGCCGGCCTGGTTGGCCCGATGGCCAGCTGGGCCGCGGTCCAGCAGGGGGGGCTTCCCTCCTTTTGTTTTTTTTGTTTTGTTTTCCTTTTGTATTTTCTTTTATTATTTCTTTTCTGTTTAAATCATTTAATCCATTTAGCCATTTTATAAAAATATGTCTGTTGCACTATAATTACCTTTGTAATATTCGTCAACCACCGAACAATTTTATTTTAATTTTTGAAAACTTTTATTGTTTTCATCAATTTGAATTTTGAATTTGAATGGTTTCGATTTATTGCGAGGATAGCAACAGTAATCGGGATGACGTGCCATGATTAGCGTGGGATTACTGTAGCAAGATTATCCGGGCGTTACAAATCTCCTCCACTACAAGAAATCTCGTCCCGAGATTTTAGGAGGTAGAAGGAAACAGTGCGGGGTATTCATCACGCAGGCGATCCTCGCGTTCCCAGGTGGCTTCGTCTTCAGAGTGATTCGACCACTGGACCTTGAGGAACTTGATCGCCTTCTGGCGTGTGCGGCGTTCAGCTTGGTCGAGAATGCGGACCGGATGCTCTTTATAGGAGAGGTCCTGTTGCAATTCGAGCACTTCATGATCCACAGCTCGGATTGGGTCCTTGAAGCAACGGCGGAGTTGTGACACATGGAACACATCGTGAACCTGAGAAAGGTTCGACGGAAGCTCCAGTTGATATGCCACTTTTCCACGCCTTTCCAGAATAGTGAATGGGCCAATATAGCGAGGAGCTAGCTTGCCCTTGATCCCGAAGCGGTGAGCACCCTTCATTGGTGTAACTCGAAGATAGGCCTTTTCGCCAGGTTGATAGACCATGTCTTTATGATGACGGTCATAATTACTCTTTTGGCGTGACTGAGCAGTCTTGAGATTCTCGCGAATAATGCGGACTTGCTCTTCGGCATGTTGGATAATATCCGGACCAAAGAGTGGACGTTCCCCAGTTTCTGACCAGTTCAGAGGGGTTCGGCACTTTCGTCCATATAACACTTCGAAGGGGGCCATCTTCAGACTAGCTTGATAGCTATTATTATAAGAGAACTCAGCATACGGAAGAGATTCCTCCCATTTCTTGCCGAAGGAAATAACACAAGCTCGAAGCATGTCTTCGAGAACTTGGTTGACACGTTCAACTTGCCCTTGTGACTGAGGATGAAAAGCAGTGCTGAAAGACAGATGAGTGCCCATAGCTTCTTGGAAACTTGCCCAGAATCTTGAAGTGAATAAACTGCCACGGTCTGAACTGATAACCAGTGGAATACCGTGAAGCGAAACAATTCTGGACATGTAGAGAGTTGCAAGCTGACTAGCAGTGATCGTTTCTTTGACCGCCAGAAAATGTGCAACCTTAGAAAGTCGGTCAATGACGACAAGAATAGCATCATTACCCTTTTGCGATTTGGGAATCCAGTAACGAAGTCCATCTCGACATGGTCCCATTTCCATTCAGGAATAGATATAGGTTGCAGAGTTCCAGCAGGCCTTTGATGTTCTGCTTTGATACGACGGCAAACGTCACATTCAGCAACATAACGAGCAATGTCTTGCTTCATGTTAGACCACCAGAATCTCTGGCGGATGTCTTGATACATCTTCGTACTACCAGGATGGATACATAGAGGCGTATCATGAGCTTCTTTCATAACCTCCTGAGTCATATTCAGGTTTTCCTTCTTACACGGCACCACTAGGCGGCCTTTGAAGTACAAGGCGCCATCATCAGCAATAGTGAAGGATGAGGGACTTCCTTCTTTGAGGTCTTGCTTAATCTTGTAGACTTCAGAGTCAAATCCCTGCATTGTCTTTATGGTGCCCACGAGATCGGGTTCAACAGCCAGGGTATAGAGGGAACCCTGGGAAACAACACGGAGATTCATCTTGCGGAACTCCGGAGGAGGGGGAGCGAGTGCACCCGGAGGAACAATATGGAGGTTTAGCTTTCTGAATTCTTCAACAAGTGAGGGCTGAACTTTGTGAACCTGGAGGTGGTTGCAGTAAGACTTGCGGCTCAAGGCATCAGCCATTACATTAGCCTTGCCTGGGGTATAGGAAATACCCAAATCAAAGTCTGCAACAGTCTCCATCCATCTCTGCTGACGGAGGTTCAGGTCTGGCTGAGTAAACAGATACTTCAGACTTTGGTGGTCAGTGAAGATCTCGCAACGATTACCGAGTAGGTAATGTCGCCACTGTTTTAGCGCATGAATGACAGCAGCAAGTTCGAGGTCGTGAACTGGGTAGTTCTCTTCGTGAGGGCGCAATTGCCGAGAGGCATAAGCAACCACTTTGCGCTCTTGCATTAGGACACAGCCTAGTCCTTGACGGGAAGCGTCGCAGTAAATGACGAAGTCCTTCTTAGTATCAGGAGGAGCTAGTACTGGGGCAGAAGTTAACTTGTCCTTGAGTGCCTGGAAACTTTCCTGACATTTATCTGTCCATTGGAACTTGACGCCCTTATGCAATAGGTTAGTCAGAGGCCTGGCAATCTTGGAGAAGTTCTCGACGAATCGACGGCAGTAGCTGGCGAGACCGAGAAAACTTCTGACTTGCTTAACGTTCTTCGGAGGAGTCCAATCGAGAATAGCCTGAACTCGTTCAGGGTTGACGGCAATACCATCCTTAGAGATGACATGCCCAAGATAGGTTACTTCGGGAAGCCAGAATTCACATTTGGAGAACTTGGCATAAAGTTGATGCTCTCGTAGCTTTTCCAGCACGAGGCGAAGATGTTCAGCATGTTCCTCTTCGTTCTTGGAAAATACCAGAATATCATCCAGATAAACCACGACGAACTTGTCGAGGTAATCCATGAATATATAGTTCATCAGGCGAGAGAAGGTGGCTGGAGCATTGGTTAAGCCGAAAGACATGACGGTGTACTCGTATGAACCATAACGAGTCACAAAGGCGGTCTTGGGGATATCTTCCTCACGAACACGGATCTGGTGGTAACCCAACCTCAAGTCGAGTTTAGAGAACACTGATGAACCAGCCAATTGATCATACAGATCATTGATCCGAGGAAGAGGATACTTATTCTGAATGGTAGCTTGATTTATAGGACGGTAGTCTTGGACCAATCGGTTTGTCCCATCTTTCTTCTTGACAAAGAGAGAAGGTGCTCCCCAAGGAGAGCAACTTGGGCGAATGAAACCACTTCGAAGAGATTTATCGATTTCCTCCTTAAGCTCAAGGAGTTCATGCGGCGGCATCTTGTAGGGTCGCTTGGCTATAGGAGTGGTGCCTGGTTTCAAGTCGATGACGAATTCGACAGCTCTAGCAGGGGGAATCCCTGGGAGTTCTTCAGGAAAGACGTCTAGGAATTCACGCACGATGGGAATGTTTTCAATGCCCTCGAGTGGGGTAGCGTTCAATGCGTTTAAGCATAAAGCCTGGCCTCGGCATTCCCGAACCAGATGAGCATCGTAGCTAATTATTTCATCAGAAGGGTGTAGCAGATGGACGGTCTTAGTGGCGCAAACGATAGAAGCAGTATGCGCCTTTAACCAATCCATTCCCAGAATGAGGTCAATGTTAGACGATTTCAGTATAATGGGCGAGGCACGAAACTCCAACCCTTCGATTTCCACAGGGACGTCAATGCCAACCATGGAGGTCTGACATTGTCCCGCGGGGGTTTTTACCACTACCGAAGTGTTCATCTGCTCAAATTTAACATCGTGCTTGTATGCAAAATCTTCTGACATGAATGAATGCGATGCACCTGTATCAAATAAAACGGATGCTGGTACTGAATTTACGAGGAGTGTACCCATCACAGTAGCAGGCTGGTCTTGAGCTTCATTCAGATCAATGTGGTTGGCATGAACACGGCCATAAGACTTGGCATTGTTGTTGCGGGCCTGGTTGTTCCCACGGCCAGTTGCTGGAAGGGCCAGTTGATTCTGTTTCTGGTTGCATTCCCTAGCACGGTGCCCTGGTTGTCCGCACCTGAAGCACAACCCATTCTCGGGGGTAGGAACAGGAGCTTGGGGTGGTGGAGCTGGAAGCCTCGGCTGCCTAGTTGGAGCAGCCGGCAGACGAGGTGCAGCATAAGACTGCCTTGGGGCAGGTGCAGTTGGACGGTACATGCTGTTCGGGATCCATATCTTACGCTTCTGCGAGGGCGGGCCCGAAGATGAGCCCGTGTCACGGTTGCGCCTTTGAGAGCTCTGGTGTTCTTGCAGACCAGTCTCGACATTGATGGCCTTGTTCACCAAGGTGGCGAAATCGGCAAAGTCATGCACTAGAAGTGTGAGCTTGATGTCAGCTTGAAGGCCTTCACGGAACTTCTCCTGTCTGCGAGCATCAGTTGCAATGTCTTCTTCAGCATAGCGGGATAAGTCCAGAAACTCCCGCTGATAAGCTTCCACAGTCTTGTTGCCTTGGGTGAGGTTGCGGAAACTCACGCTTCTTCCTGTCCATGACTCCCTGAGGAATGAAGCGGGCACGGAAGGCAGCCTGAAAGTCTGGCCAGGAGATGATTGTCCCAACTGGCAGAGTACGCCTGTGGCTGTCCCACCATTGCGCTGCGGGTCCCTTCAGGAAGAAGGAAGCAAAAGTGACATAGCTGGCAGGGGCTACATCAGCAGACTCCATCTCATAGGTGATGTCACGGAGCCAGTCATCAGCATCAAGCGGCTGGGTTGAGCTGCGGTACACACTTGGGTTGAGGCGTATGAAATCCTGCAGAGTTGTTGTGTTTGGATGCTGGTTCATATTGGGGCGAGGAAACTGAGCCATCATGTTTTCCATGAACTGGCGATTCATCTCAAGCTGTTGGATCATACCAGCCATGTACTCAGGCGGTGGTGGGAAGTTGCCACCACGACCACGACCAGCTGGTCTAACCATCCTGCTAATATATAACAGGGGTAGTTCAGTATTGAGAAATTTGCATAGACAAGAGTCATTCATGATGAAACATGCATAATGAAAGGAGCACGACAGATACCACATAGATAGTCGGCATAACTTACAAAAGGGGTCGGACATAGAGTTCAGTACACAGAGTTCAGTACATAGACTAAGTCATCATAGGCGGCACGCAGGCTCGCGAGTGCATCTAAGACTAATGAGCAAGACTACATCAGTCCCAGGAGGTACTGTGAAGGTAGCTGTAACCTGACAGCTGGTAGTGAGGCAACGGATAGTCCTCCACGTCAGTGGCCTGGGGGCCGCGGATACTCTGGTGTAGAACCCGACGCTCAGGTGGCAGAAGAGGACCAAGTGCGGGAGAGTAGCCTCCCACCTCTGGCCATCCGACACCGTGGGGCATCACGGTCCTGGCTGGGTAGATCGCAGAACGCGGCAGCTGTCCAGACCGGACAAAGGGGTGCAACCGCGTCAGAGCCCTGTAAAGGTGCTGACGAGTGGTGTACAACTCGTGGCGAAGAGCTCTGTTAGCTCGGTCCAGCCCATCAGCATGCAGAACCAGGCGCTGATGGTGGAAAGGCTCTCGGGTGACGGTGGAGTAGGCGGCAGTGTAGTATCCCTCCGCACCAACGTCAGATGCGATAGGAATGTGCCTGAAAGGGGAAGTGTCCAATGCCTGATACTCTCCACGAAGACGTGTCAGAGCAGCATGAGCCGCATCGTGGACTGCCATCTCGATGGTCACTCCAACACCATGAGCGGTGTGCAGCACGGTAGTGGACTCATACTCCCGAGAGTAGAGGTGGACGATGGCACGGTACTGCTCCTGGTTAAAGTCCTGGTACTCCTCGTAGACGGTGTACTCAGGGTGCCAGCGATAACCCAGATAGGTCATCATATCAGCTAGCACAGCAGGTGATCCTGAGGCACCAATGGCCGCAGTGTGGCGCACGACCTGCCTCGTGGGTTCCATCTGAAAACAAAGATGTTTCAATGGAGTCAAATGACAACATGGGCACTATTCAAAATGCTATCCTACAGAATAACTATGGCTTATCCAACTTCGGGGTGAACGTGGTAACGGGATCCTAATGTCAGAGTTAGTAAATTCGTTTAACCCGAGTAGAAAAGAGTTCAGAGTCCCAGAGTAAAGGTCGAGGAGTAAAAGATCCTAGTACCACCCAATGGCGACGTGGGCCCGTAAGGCTCACAGCCATGTTAGTAAAAGTTTTGTAGTGACTAGACTCGACTTCGGCCAAGGAGTGTGGAAGGGGGATTCCTACAGGCAGTCGGCTCTGATACCAACTTGTGACGCCCCCGATTCAATCGTACACTAATCATGCACGCAAATGTGTACGATCAAGATCAGGGACTCACGGGAAGATATCACAACACAACTCTACAAATAAAATAAGTCATACAAGCATCATAATACAAGCCAGGGGCCTCGAGGGCTCGAATGCAAGTGCTCGATCATAGACGAGTCAGCGGAAGCAACAATATCTGAGTACAGACATAAGTTAAACAAGTTGCCTTAAGAAGGCTAGCACAAACTGGGATACAGATCGAAAGAGGCGCAGGCCTCCTGCCTGGGATCCTCCTAACTACTCCTGGTCGTCGTCAGTGGGCAGCACGTACTAGTAGGCACCTCCGGTGTAGTAGGGGTCGTCGTCGACGGTGGCGTCTGGCTCCTGGACTCCAGCATCTGGTTGCGACAACCAGAAAGAAAGGAAAGGGGAAAAGGGGGGGAGAAAGCAACCATGAGTACTCATCCAAAGTACTCGCAAGCAAGGAACTACACTACATATGCATGGGTATATGTGTAAGGAGGCCATATCAGTGGACTGAACTGCAGAATGCCAGAATAAGAGGGGGATAACTAATCCTGTCGAAGACTACGCTTCTGGCAGCCTCCGCCTTACAGCATGTAGAAGAGGGTAGATTGAAGTCCTCCAAGTAGCATCTCCAAATAGCATCTCATAGCATAATCCTACCCGGCGATCCCCTCCTCATATCCCTGAGGTAGAGCGACCACCGGTTGTATCTGGCACTTGGAAGGGTGTGTTTTATTAAGTATCCGGTTCTAGTTGTCATAAGGTCAAGATACAACTCCAAGTCGTCCTGTTACCGAAGATCACGGCTATTCGAATAGATTAACTTCCCTGCAGGGGTGCACCACATAACCCAACACGCTCGATCCCATTTGGCCGGACACACTTTCCTGGGTCATGCCCGGCCTCGGAAGATCAACACGTCGCAGCCCCACCTAGGCTCAACAGAGAGGCCAGCACGCCGGTCTAAACCTAAGCGCACAGGGGTCTGGGCCCATCGCCCATAGCACACCTGCACGTTGCGTACGCGGCCGAAAGCAGACCTAGCCTAGTGGCGTTCCAGTCCAATTCGGCGTGCGCCGCTCCGTCGCTGACGTCTGAAGTGCTTCGGCTGATACCACGACGTCGGGATACCCATAACTACTCCCACGTAGATGGTTAGTGCGTATAGGCTCGTAGCCAGACTCAGATCAAATACCAAGATCTCGTTAAGCGTGTTAAGTATCCGCGAACGCCGAACAGGGCCAGGCCCACCTGTCTCCTAGGTGGTCTCAACCTGCCCTGTCGCTCCGCCACAAAGATCCACACGGAGGGCCGTCGGGACAAAGGTCCTTTCAGCCCCCAATCCGTGAATCACTCGCGGGTACTCTTCGAGCTGACCCGACTTTAGTCACCATCTGTATAGTATGTATGTATGTATAGTATATACCCGTGATCACCTCCCGAGTGATCACGGCCCAATAGTATAGCAAGGCAGACTGACAAGAATGTAGGGCCAATGATGATAAACTAGCATCCTATACTAAGCATTTAGGATTGCAGGTAAGGTATCAACAGGTGTAGCAACAATGTCAGGCTATGCATCAGAATAGGATCAACGGAAAGCAGTAACATGCTACACTACTCTAATGCAAGCAGTATAGAGTAGAATAGGCGATATCTGGTGATCAAGGGGGGGCTTGCCTGGTTGCGCTGGCAAGAGAGAGGGGTCGTCAACTCCGTAGTCGAACTGGGCAGCAGCAGCGTCGGTCTCGTAGTCTACCGGAGAGAAGAGGGGGAAGAAACAATGAATACAATGCAAACAAATGCATATCGATGCATGACATGACAAGTAACGATGCTAGGTGGGCCCTAACGTGGTATGAGGTGGTACCGGTTAAGGGGGGAAACATCCGGGAAAGTATCCCCGGTGTTTCGCGTTTTCGGACAGATGAACCGGAGGGGGAAAGTTGCGAGTTCGATAAATTAGGGGTGTGTGGCGGACGAACGGACTGCGTATCCGGAATCGTCACGTCGTTCTGAGCAACTTTCATGTTGAAAATATTTTAATCCGAATTACGGATTAAAAGATATGATTTTCTAAAGATTTTATTAATTTCTGGAATTTATTTAATTATTTAATTAATTCGGAAAATGGATTTATGACGTCAGCATGACGTCATGCTGACATCAGCAGTCAACGGGGGTTGACTGGGTCAAACTGACGCGTGGGTCCAATGGGACCCACCTGTCATACTCTGTTAGGTTAATTAGGATTTAGTTAAACTAATTACTGTTTAATTAAGCTAACAGGTTAATTAGATTAATTAATTAAGGTTAATTAACTTAATTAATTTAGTTAATTAATTAATTAATTAAATTTATTTTTATTTTAATTATTGTTTTATTTATTTTTATATACCTTTTTTTTAACGTTCTGGGGTGGGACCCCCATGTCATTGGCCCCAGGGGGGCAATGCGGGCACGGGCGCGTGGGTGCCCGATACGGCACCCGCCCAGGCCAACCGCGGTGGCGGGACTGGCAGGGCACGGTGGGGTGCCGGCGACGCAGGGAGGCAGGGGGCGTGCGCTCGTGGAGCCGGGCAAGGACGGCGACGAGCGGGCACGATGGAGGCGGGGCCGCTGTGAGCGCGGCCGAGGCGCGGGC